>NC_031775.1:5175062-5302422 GCF_001522545.3 Parus major | reverse complement strand
GAAGGGAAGGGAAGGGAAGGGAAGGGAAGGGAAGGGAAGGGAAGGGAAGGGAAGGGAAGGGCCAGAGATGCCATTGTGAAAAGGTGTCCTATTTAAAGAATCTTCAAAGCTGCACAGTGGAGGGTACTGAATAAGTTTGGTGGGATTTGGTTTTTTTTCCTTTTTTAAGCTCCAAGCAGAAATCAAAGGTGTTCTTCACCATTGTTATCAAGTCTGCTGAGGAAAACATCAGACTCATAGACCCAAATGTGTTGAGGAGGTACCTAAAGTATATTGATCAGATTATTGAATTTAGGTGTTTTTAAAATTATAGATGAGGACACATTTTATTACCACAGCAATCTGACCCAACAACAAAAAACTAAAATTCTCCAGAATTTTCATTTCCAAAGCACCAAAATACTTTTTTCCTTCATATTTCTTAGCATTGAAAATAATTTGCTAGGGGAAAACGTATTTCCCAAAGCCATGCTTCTCTGGACAGCTTTATTAACCTTATGCAAAAATCTGGTGACTGAAAGAATTGGGAATTTGGAGAACTGTTAGAAAATTTGGACCATTAACATTATCAACATCACAAAAAAAATAAATAAATTACCTAATTAATATACTTTCCACAACAAATGGTTTTGATAAGCAGCAGATTTTGAGGCCTGGGCTATCTCTTTGTGCATAAACTAGACCCTTAAATCAAGGGAGAGAAAGAAATAGCTAGATAGCACTTTTATCCAAAATTCCTTTCCAAGAAAGGAAATAGGAACCATGTTTACGTGGTTTAAATTCCATCTACATGCCCATACCTAATGTGTCCTTCCCTTCAGAAAAGCCTGGCCAGGAAACCACACTATGTTCAGGGACTTGAAACAGAATTTTGCCTCTCTGAAAATTACCTTTTGTCCATTTCTACTTAACTTGAAGTGTATAAGCTACAATAAATGCAAAAAAGTTGGGGTTTGAGGCCGAAGTGGGATTTTGGTTATACTGGAGAGGATCCAGCAAGACCAGGGGTTGAAGAACAGTAAGCCAGAAAAGACAAACCTGAGTATACTTGCTGCCACCTGGCAGGTCTAAGATTAGGACCAGAGGTATTAAAAAAAAACTTTTCTAGGATCCTATGGGAGTCTTGCAGGAAAAATTGAGAAGGACCATCATGGGCATAAGAAAGCAGGTATTCCTTTTTTACTCTCCATTTGTCTAAAAGGGATGGCAGCCTCTAGTATTCTGCAGGGAAAGGAAGCCTGATGTTGATGCAGGGCTTTGCCTCACATATCTGAGAACAACTTCAAGGCCTGTGGTTATGAAGGCTTGTGTGAACTGACACCTGGTGGCTACAAAGAGACAGATATGACTATACAGAAATAGGCAGGCAATAAGCTCTAGGACTCAGGAGCTGCTGCTAGAAGCACAGACATTTTCTGTATTCACACCCATACAGCACAAAGTTCCACAATTTAACTATACATTGCACATGGAAATGCTATTTCCTTTAAACTGTATAAAAACACCAGATTCATTCCTGCCCATTTTCTCCACATCAAACACAATTTTATTCACCTTTGTCATACTAGCCTTTATTCATTCCTCTTCAAGCTGAACAGATGTACTCTATTTAATTTCCCCTCACACATGAAGTGATTCTTTTGCTATTCTTTAGACCTATTGTCATTTTACATTCTTTTAGTAGTAGGATGTGGGGTAGTGGAGAAACAGAAGCTCTTCTCAATTCAAGAGTCAACAAAGCAATATAACTTTGTTTTGTTTTATTCCAAATGATTCCTGGTGTTATTTACCCATCTTTTTGATCATACTGCTGAACTGTGAGCAGACACACTAAGGAAATACCTACATGTTCTAAACTGTTGTTACTAAACAAAGAAGTAAAGAAATCCAGAACACTAGGGCTCTGTTCAAATACTGAAATGTACCAGATGAAGGAAGACAGGCATTAATCTTTCCCGGTTTGCCCTCCAGGAAAGAAGAGTAATATATGTTTTCACTTCATCTGCTTTATCCAATTCTGATTTAACTGACTGATTTTCATCTTTTCCCCAAGAGTACAATGTTGTAGCCAAATTTCACAAAGGATTTGAAATCGCTGGAAATCCTTAAATGCTTTTATGGACTAAGTACACAATTCTGATCTTACTCTATGGGTGCACAAATCAGGAGTCATTCTACTGAGGCAAATGAAGTAATACTTGAGTAACTGATACAAAGACGGGCCTAAAAGCATGTTCCCAGAAATGCCACAAAGTCAAGAAAGCCATTTGCAAATGGCATTACAGAAGAAAGGTTGAGCAACAGACAAATGAATGCTCATTTATTTCAGGACAAAACTGAGTTAGAGTTTCTGGAAATGACGTAACAGGAGCGAGTAACAGCTTGGCAGAGGCAAAAGCAACAAGATCTTCCCTCATCTAGGGGTCTGGCACCATTCCAGTAAGGGGCAGAAACTTGCCTGTACTGTTAAAATCAGTTAAATAGAAACCAGCTGGAAAGTCATCTTAAAGTTTAAAAGCCTTTCCCAATGATCTACTGAAAAGAGGCAGCAGGGTGCAACATGTCTAAACAGAAGGAGGTTTAAGCATTTCCAAAGGTAAAGTGATAAATTTTGGCCCCTATTCCACAAACAGTCTACTTGCTTCACAATGATCTGATTTCTGGATGATTGAGCATAAAATCATTCTGAGTTGCTTCCAGAGACTTATGGTAAAGTGCTGCAGTTTTGTTATAATGATCAGCCATGTGCTTGAAGGCTTTTGAGACTTGTCTTTTCATAATTGCAAAACCTACTTGATGCCAATACCAATAAAAAAAAACCCAAATCAACAAAAAATAAGTGTGAGAACAGAAGTGGGCTGACACTAATTATTGGAAAAACAAAGCACAGCGTAACAGTAGATTACTGCTGAGATAACACCTTAGGTCTTCCTTCAGTTGCAAAACAGAACATTGCAATTCCACAAATTAAATTCCAATGTTTAAACCCATGTGCTTCACTTCAGCCTTCGCCAGTATGAATCCTTCCCACAAGCCTAACTTCAGGCTTCATAAGACACAGCAAACTTCAGCTCTGTATCTGAACTTAATAAATCCAACTCAAGATTTATGTGCTTCACCAAAGCGATAAATAAAGTTATTTCATCACTGGAATTTCAAACTCTTCATAAAAGAGCACTGTAGCAATAAGTGAGTAAATCCAGTTCTCTCAGACTCAAATTTCAAGGCAATATATTTGGTTGGATTTTTTGCTTTGTTATTATTAAAACAAACTCACCCAACTTGGATGAGCAACAGTTTCATTTTTTAGTCATACTTTAAATCTTTCTCAAGGAAGTTGTGAATAACCCAAAGTACCATTTACCATCCTCTTTTGGCAGGGGATAAAGTTATAGCACAAGTACAAATCCAGGCAGGGGACACATTAATAAATGCAGGCAGTCCAGTGACTACCACTATCTTGTATGCATATGATAAAGGGAAAGGCTGACTTTACCCAGTCCTATGGAGCACTTGAATTTTCAGATCACCTGTTCACCATGCAGATAAAAATACAGTTCCTAGGATCAGAAGCCAAGCACTGGTCTCCTTAAAATAAGTAAATGAATAAAAGTGACGCAAAGTTATCAAAAAAAAAAAAAAAAAAAAAAAAAAAAAAAAAAAAAAAAAAAAAAAAAAAAAAAGAAGTCTTCAGGCAGTCAAGAATATACTGAATGCTTCTGCAAAACCATTGCAAGAGCAGTGACTGGATTTCAACAAAGCCACTCAAAACCTGGCCCTGAGCAGAACATTTCCTCCCCTTTTGGATCATGCTGCTTTGAAGACATGCTGTTCACACTGGCAACTGCAAGGGGTTGTGTCATACCTGGCACAGATGAAGCCATAGGCAAACAGTCCAGGCCACGCAAAAAGAGGCAGCAAAGGGAGTCAAGCGTGTCAAAATATGCCTTGGGCATATTCACCAAACAAAAACATTAACAAAATATTTCAGTTGGCACTCTAACCAAAAGTAAGGAATGCCACCCAGTTTAGGAGCAAAGCTCATTAAAAAAATCCCAACAAAACCAAGCTGGTTTTACCACAGTCTTCAAAAAGATGTACAAAGGATATGGTGAAACTACACATCGTACCGACTACCTTCTGTCAATACAGATTTTAAGTTACCTGTGAAAAATGACTTTTCACTTTGATGGTTCACATTATTGTGACATCTGGCTTGAAAGGCTAGAGTTAAGTGTCTGTTGCTATTTTCATTAAAGATTATTTTATGCCTCAATTGTTGGAAAAAAATTATTTTACTTTAAAACTAGACTTGGCAGGCAAATGCTGCAGCCAAACATTGTTTAATAGATTTGTTGAAGTGAAAAACATCTAACAAATAAAAAAGAAATGTAAGGAAGCTTACACAATATCTGACACCTGACACTAACCCAATCCACAAAGTTGACATTTAATCCACCTGTTACCTATTTAGAGAGACACAAACTGGTATTTATTAAACAGCTTTACTCACTGCTGTGTTATCCATCAGCAATCTACTGATTTTTCCTTAAAATTATGAACATTCTGGCAGGTTTAGAAATCAGAATTCTTCCTCATGTATTAGTATGTTCAATCACTACATCCTTTCAACAGCATATCCACAGACTTTGGGATCACTAAGACTTCATCTCCCCAAAGCTGCAACTCCAGCACTTTAAAGACTTAAAACCTTGCTGCCATTGAATGGCCTCTGGAGCACACCCTCTTGCTGCACTCGTGCAGCTCCAAGAAAGGGTGTGGAAAAGCTTCCCTACAGCACATATATCCCTGTCCAACCCATACAAATCCTCTTCTTGTTGCAGGGGACAACTGCAAGCTCAGCTGCTTGGAGGAACTGAGATAAATGCAAGTTGCTGAGAGGGAGGCAATGCCTGTGAGCACCCCAAAGGGGAATTTATGCAAGGCTCAGTAGGACCTGCTGCTGTAGGACAACTGGATTTGACAGCTCAGCAATGGAGCCAACAGCCTGGAAGCTAAGAGCAGGGACCATTCACACCAACATCACCCACTGCCATGCTTCTCCCTGAATCAAAGCTGCTGGAGAAAGCAACTCCAGTCAGTAATAAGATGGGATTCCTTTTCTCCAAATCCAGGTTAGACAGAATTCAAGGCCCCTTAGATGCAGTGGGACAGAGGTGCTTCAAGTCTGAGAGTACCTGTTGTTGGAGTCTGAGATACAGATTGTGTGCCCTTGTTTTTAATACTTAGTCCTAGGATCCAGAAAAACACTGAATTTCATATAATATGAAATTCATGAGCATGTTTTCATGGTGATACATGAAAACAAATGCTAAAGTTAGATAGAAAAAGTGTAAATGGGTAGATTAAAAAGTTTTTTAAATCACTGGGTGAAAAAGTAGTTTAGAGAACAGGAGACAAGATGGAGGATTTAGGGTGTTGTCCCTTGTCCCTTCTTCTTTCTTCTTCATGTTCTTCTAGAGGTTTTTGGGTAATAGTAAGTGATTGGATAGAAAATGCCACAGTGCATCACAGAGGTGATGGGTCATTGGGTCATTAAGAAAAATAATATACGTGTCTATTGTTAATTGGGTAAGAATAGGTATAAAGATAAAAGAACTGCGTAGTTCGAGGCCATTTTGTGCGTTAGACACGAAGTGAGCCACAAGGCCTTGTTTGTACCATCAGAAGAAAGAAATGTGCCAAACTGCAAAGATTGATCTTGTAACCGACCTGGAGAGACCTGTTAAGTTTTGTAAGGATCCTTCAATAAACACAAGAAACAAGATTCTAACGAGCTTGGGAGTTTTCTTCGAATCATAAGGACTGAGATAAGTGGAACTCCCCATGAGGGAGGATCCCAGAGGAATTCAGCCCAAAGGAGGCTGAGAGACTAAGGAAAAGTTATATCCACAGAGAATTCAGCCCAAAGGAGGCTGAGGAGATAGACATTACACCTGTAACCTGGATTTCTAATTATTCAGGAATTATCCTCTATGTCACCATTCCTGATACCACAGGACTCCTTCTCCACCTGTAAATACTCTCAGGGATCAAACCTTGTTTTCCTGAAGACCAAAGAGGTACAGACTAAAATAAAGAGAATGTGGCTCATTCCTTCTAGTGACAACCTAAAGCATAACCACCAGCCAGTGACAAATGCATGGAACTGTCAGGAGAGCTACACTAAGAATCAATAAACCAGTGTAGTAAACCAGTACAGCACAATTACAGCAGCTGGAATTGGGCATGGGAGACAACTGTAGCACCAATGAAAAATGTTGGCTGATTTCACTGGAATCATATGAGAAAGCCAGAGGCAGCTGAAGCAGCCACAGGAATGGAAGTGTAGAAAAGTAAGAAAAAGCAGAGGGGTTTACATTTCTCCATTCCTTCCCCCCCAGAACAATTTCTAGGAAACTAAGTTGTAAGCACACAGGGTGATCAATAGTGTTTCCCCAACAAATGGAAACTGAAGTCAATAGAAATTAGCAAAGTTATTCCTTATGAAATTTTTCATACCCATCTTGGTACCAGGGAATTTTGTTAATATTTTGAAAATTAATAATTTTTATGAACATTAAAATAAATCAAGTAAAAAGATTATCAACACAAATATTGACTCATTTAAGTTCTGACACACAGAGTGTGCAAGAGCAAAAAAAGTGAAATTAAGCAGTAACTACTTAAAGTCCCATCAGAAGCCAAAAGCCTAACTCTTAACTGTAACCTTTTCTCCCAAAGGCATAGAATAGAAATCCATCTAAGAGATGCACAGAGCCTTTTGAGTCGATGTATTTAACTGCATGACAACCATGTCAGGAGTTACCCAGATAAACTCCAGCATACCTATTTTCAAAATATATTACTTAACCTAGCTGAATCCACAATCTATTTTTTTTGTGTTAAATTTTCATTGAACTGATATGAGTTTTAAATAAAATTCTTATGCAGCATGATATACAGAGACATGACTTTGGTGCACTACCATCTTGTGGACTACCTAGGAAAAACAGGGAGTGGAATTTTATATATATACAACCAGAGTTTATACGCTAATCAGTGAAAAGAGCCGCAAAACTGCGGAAAACTGGGGAAATATTACATAGAACGAGGAATTTCTAGTCTAAGATTTCAATTTCTAAGGGCTTGGTAGATTATATCAAACTTTTTTTGACAGCTTAGCACCAATGTGTGGTGTCACCAGCCTTTCCTGGGAGAAGGCTCTCACCAAAACTACAAGCTTACACAGAGCAGCTGCAGCAGATGAAGTTAAATTCTGTGCTGGTTCCAATCCTCTGCTGCACAATTTCAGGTTCTCACCTGCACAGGTGTGGGAGTTTCCCCTGTAGATGCAGCTGCACTTTGAGGCCTGAAGAATAAAACCATAGCCTGGTACTCAATGCCAGTGTTTGGAGTTTACTTAGGTGGGTTAAGTTAGCAATGTTTTACTACACATTCTTGTGCATAAACATGTGAATGTATGCATGTTATATTTGTGAAAATACATTTTAAGACTTTATTTACATGTGTGTATGTGGACAAGTGTTGTGTTTGTGTAAACACACATATACATTGTAAACACTTGAAATATGATAAGTTGCCTTCTGGAACTCATTGTGGGTGTTACTTCTCTGCAATACAGACAAACCTCCATGATGATTCATTCTTCTGCATCTCTCATATTTCTTGTGAGCATCCAGAAATATGTGAACAAATTTTAAACTGTGAAGAATGACATGATCTAAGAATTTAACTCAGTGTAATGAAATAAATATGTAAAGAACAACCCCACATCAGGCTTTTGATTCATTGTCTGGTTATACTCACTACCAACAGCCTGCTCCCAGCTCAGTAGCCTTAACAACTAACATTCAGGGATATAACAGAGACAGCACCATTTATTTCCCGAGTACAAAGGTGATACCCTAATCCTTTATCCCTTCATGATAATTCCCAAATCCAAAATTCCCTCATTATTCCAAGTATCACTGTTGAGACCATCATCAATTTTTAAGAAATACTCTGGCTTCCCTCTCATTTTATTTTTAAAAAGTCCATTTTCAGGGCTCACACATCCTAATTGCCATGATCACATTGTTCCCTGGAACGACAATCACAAACAGCCCTCCCTTTCTGCCAAGCCCTGTTTTGGGGGAAGAGGACATACTGAGCTTGAAAACAAGCAAACCCTTCAAACTGTTGACCTACATAACTTATATTAATCAATAAAGTACAACAGACCTTTCATTGTAAATTTCATAAAGCTGGTGATGAGCTTAACCTATAGCTCCAGGAATGTCACTGTCAGACACAAAATGATTCACACAGATGCAACTCAAAGTGTGATGAAAGAAGAAGGAAGTTTATTTTTTCTTTCATTATTTATAGGTTTTCAACAATGACCAGGGATTAGATAGTCAGGTTACCACCCTTCCCAATCACACTGGCCATGAGAGACGTCCATCAAAAGGCATATCTTTAATGGAATGTATAAACACCTATGTTTATAGTTACTTTCCTGGGAAAGTGGCTAGAAATTATGAAAACCATATCGAAAGGCCTGATTCTCAGGGCAACACAGGAACACACAAAATTGATGCATACGCTAAAAACAAAACAAAACCCAACCCAAAATGTTCTTCTTCGAAAACCCCATCACCTGTTGCAGTAGCACCAGCTGCCTATAGCTTCCAGACACAAATCTTAAGTCACAAATCACTTCAAAGAGAACAAATTCTGATTAGGAGTCCCTGAACAGAAAGGTATGAGGGGGAGGTGTAACACCACCTCTCCCTGTGAGAAGAGCTTTCCTAGACTTGCATCCCTTCAGATTATCTAAAAAAGAAAATCAGAAATAGCATAGTTTAGTAAGAAAGAAATTAGCATTAAGCAGAGTTGAAGTAGTCAGAAAAAAAATAAAATAAATAACTTATAAAGAAACATGATACTGTATCAACATGTGTCCGCCAAAAATACAGAAAATTTTTATTTCAGAGCAAATGCAGTTGCTCCCAAAATTACATTTAAACCACATTGTAGAAATGTTTCTCAAGGCCAGGAATTAAAAAACACACCTGGCATCTCTTCTACAGCAAGCAAATATTCTTCTAGGATTAGCATGGGAAATGAGCCATCTGACAAGTCCTACAACTGATCAAGTATTTACAAGGGTCACCATCTGTCACTAAGGTGCTGTAGAAGATACTTATGGGAGTCACCATTTCTGATTAAGGTACTGCTACAAAAGCGAACACACAAGAATGGCTTTCTGCTTTTAGTGCTGGGCACCAATCAGTGCTTAAGACCAGACTGAAATCACAGATCAAAATGTTGCAGTACCCTGTTGTTTTTTCACTTTATTTTCAGGGAAATATAGTAACAATTAAAATACAACCACCACCAGAAGAATCAGTTCTGCTGCAAATTAGAAGATACTTCAACTGTTTAAATTTTTGTAGAAGATACTCAAATACTTGAGATATCAATATTGTTATGGGAACAAATACAGCTTACCCAAGACAGGAAAATCAGACCATAATCAACATACATTAACACTTGACTAACAATATTAAAAGGGGGCAGGGAGGAACTCAAATCCACCTCTTAATGAAGTAGTGACTACAGCATTTACAGATAAAGACAAGAAAAGATAACCTGCTCTTCAGACTGAAAATCTCAGACATGAATACAACATAAAGAGCCTGACTAATCTAGTCAGCCTGGTTTTCACCCAAAGTGAAATGAAATTACAGTTCTTGTTGGCAGTTTTATACCTGATCCAAAGGTATGGGATATGTGTTAGTAGGGGAAGAAAAATGCTGGACAGCCCATGGAAGTCTTCACTGCTGTTGGATGTCCTGAATCTGTTCTGTGAATCAGCACAGCAGGACAAGCCAATCCCAAAGCCCTGGTCTGTTCTTGCCCATGTTTACAGCACTACTGACTGAGAATATTTCATGGCATTTCATAAACCCACACTCTTATGGGGGTTTCTATCACAGATGTGGGCGGTAAAAATACCCTCCTTTGAAAACAGCTTTCACAGCTCAGTCATTAATGCAGAGTTAACAACACGCCTGCTTTTTGAAACTATTTCTGAATTTATAAAACTGAGGGTTGCTTAAGGGCACCCTGAACTATCCATGACGAGTTACTGCAAAGGGAGTGATGGCCTGCCCTTTAGCAAGCTGTGATAATGACCAATGACCAATATGAGAGTGCCCAAGAGAAGGCCCTTCTAATTTCAGAAGCCTGGAGTCACTAAATTTGATTTAGAGATGGTGGGAAATGCTGCTAGAATTTATATTTGTATCGAATGAGAAAATTACATGCAAATTTTAGTTTGGGATTTGAACCAGTGTCTTGATCTGATTTCAGATTTTCATGCTGTTCCTTGAGCTCTGTTAATAGAAATACCCTTGAACAACAGAAACAATTAACTGAAGTAGAATACATTCATCTCAGTAGTTAATCTAATCCCTTTTATACTTGCAGAGCAATTCCAACATGTCCTGTAAAGTGGGGAGCCTTGGAATTTTCTTGACAATAAGATCTATTTGTTATGAAGAAATATTCCTTCCATGAAGATATTTTATATAGAAATGCCCATACACTAAGCCACAAGAAGTTCCACCTCAACATGAGGAAGAATTTCTTTCCACTGCAGGTGGCAGAGCACTGGAAGAAGTTGCAGAGGAAGGTCATGGAGTCTCTGTCTCTGAGGACATTCCAAATCCACCTGGATACACTCCTGTGTCACCTGCTCAGGTGAGCCTGCCTTGGCAGGCGGGTTGGACTGGATTAGCTCCAGAGGTTCCTCCCAACCCTAATTAATATTTTTCTTGCTTAGGGATTTTTTTTAAGTGCTGCTAAAATTTGCCATCTTCAATTTCCTCCTTTTTGCAAAACATAATTTATGAATTATGTTCTCTTAAGTATTTTTAAAAGCTTTTTTTAAATTTACTGTCTTTTAAATAAATAGAAATTCAACTGTGAGTTAGGTCTCCCACCCCAGAGTTTAAAGTATGTATTATCTAATGATATTTACAGCAAAGAAAATTTTAAAGCATGAAAATTCACACATGTATCCTTTGTGCATCCATACTTAATAGAAGGTATCAGTACTATGAGCTCCGGAGCACAGACATTTGTCACCATTAACTAGAGGCAAATATGGATGTGAAGACATTTAACAGTTTTCAAAGAGCTCAGCTCCTTTGGTGTTTTGACATTCAAACAAAACGGTTGAAGCTTACATTTCGAGTTTATGTATATTTGCAATGGTTTTCTTCTATAAACATTTTTAAAACATACCTTTGAGAGTTTAAATACTTGGTCTTTTAAAGGGTTTATTCATAAATATATCACAATATCAATATTTACTTAAGACATCCAAGAATACATTTTCATAATTTTTATGTAATATCTGACTTTAGGAGGGAAAAAAAAATTGCTTGCACTTGACTCGTGTAAGCAACAGTAACTTAACACCCCCCAAAGAAATGGGCTTGTTAATAGACAGCAACAAAAAAGAAAATAATTTCCATGTGAAAATTATTTTTATGGTGATATTATCTCTCTATTGAAAACCACAAAATGTCACATTTACAATTAATAACTACTTCAAAACACAGTCAAATAACAAGCAGGAAGATCACAGGAAGTGCATATGGCAAATACATCCTGACATCTGACAATTGCTTGAGCCAACACACCAAACCTGATGAAAACATGGCTCCCATTTCCCAGGAAAATCAGCTCTCAGGTGCTGAGGGAGAGGGATGATTTCCAGATGGAAACCAGTGGCCATGAGCAGGAATAGCAGGAAGTGACACCACTGAATCAGCAGGTGACAAGCAATGCAACATCAATGCACTGTCAGCAGTGCTTCCAAGAAAAATCGAAATCACATAAGGAGTTACAAGAGAGAAGAGTCCAGCTAAACACTACATTCTACCTAAACACCTAAAGCCAAAATATTGGCTGATTCAAAGCTGCTTTTAACGGAGTCACCAAAAGTGTGTTATTCTGCCTTGGGTTTAGCTGCATATTTTAACAATATTCTTGTTTATCAACACATAAATTTCAACTTTCTTCCGTAAGCCCTACCAGCAACTACATTTAACTAATTACAGACTTCTTGGAAGCATTTCAGTGAAACCTTAACTATGACAGCATTATAGCAGCAGGCTCCCAGAGAGCATAGGTTCAGAGAGGAAACTGCATTTCTAATGCATGCAAATAACTCAAACATGGCTTGTTTCTCTACAGGAGAAATCACTGTAGCTTATAGCACACTTGACACACTGTCACATTACAGCATTCAGACATACAGGGGGTTATTAATGATATTCCTAACAGGAAGTAAGCTCTTTTTAGCAGTAACCAAAAGCATGACATGACACATTGACAAGTAATGTGACAGCTCCTTTCTAATCAAACATACTCAACATAAATAGTAATTCATGGTCTGACACCCAGTGACAAGTTAAGCCATCCATAAAAGCAAAAGCAATTCTCTGAGAAGCTCATCAATGTGCTTTAAAAAATAACTGATGCTCTTTTTCCATCAAAGGTGGTCTGTTCTGCAACATGAAAATCTCTATTTCTCTCATGCCACACCACAGTTCAAAGGCTGCTTTGATTCCTTGGTACAGCTGCCATCTGTCACTAGAGGGTGCCGTTGTTCTGTCTCAAACTGAAATTATTGCTATAATTATTGAATAATAAAACGCAACTCTTCCAATTATTTTGTTGAGCCACATATGTACCACACTTTTAATTTACATTCAGATGAATTATTTCCCTTCAAGCTCTCCAAATAACTAAACTGGCAGACAGCATGCATTGTCTAGAGCAAGGAAGACTGTCTTGATTTAGACTCCAGCTGATTTCAGTACTTTTGACTCTATATGAAGTGGCAGCTAAGTATTTGCACAAGCATGAATTCCTTTACAGGATTTACTGACTTATCCAGGCTCAATAATTATGTTTTTGATGTTTGCATGTTTGTTTTTACAGCAGTTGTATGACTGACTTTCTACCATTTCCATTCCTTCGTGTTCAAAAAGACCTGATGTTCTAACAGCAGCCTGGCTTTAGCCCTGAATCTGAAAACCGAAGTGAATTTCAGAACAGGCAGTAAACATGAATAACAGTTCAAGAGAGTTCTAAGCAGCTTACCTTCTCATTTCTCTTCCTGGAAAAACAAGCAAGGGGAGTTCATACAGCCCTTCAGCAGGACAGAACTGCAAATGACCTGAGAACCAAAGCACTCACAAGTTTGAGGTGGTGGCCACAGCTGAGTGCTGAGGGTGGGGAGAACACTCCGGGACTACAGGAACTGCAGGAACTGCTCTCTGGGCAGCCAGAGGTCATGACCAGGTTTTGTATAAGGAACTCAAAAACTTGTGTTTGGCAGGAGCTTTCAGATGCCTCTGCTGACATGTCTAACAGATGAATGTCTAGAAGAGCAGTCCCAGAGCAGGGAGAGGCACAGGGTCATGGAGCAGGTAGGCAGAGATACCTCCCCCTCTTGAGGCTGAGGAACAGTCTAACGCAGCTGTACACACAAACTCTTCACATTCATTTTTCTGTGGAACTATGCTGGTGGATTTGATACAGGAGCAGCACCATTCAGTGCACTTACAGCGATCATAGGCTATGTCATAGATCACATACAGTCAAATCAAAATTGCCTCTCAAAATATGGGCATTTCTCTCACCAAAACAACTCTTCTCTGAGAACTGAGACACTATTCCCAGCCTTCTACAGCCAAGTTTAGGGTTTGGCTTCTGAGAACAAATCATGTAAGAAAAACAGAAAGAGGGGCTCAGGAGAAGACAAAGGTCAGCAAGGGCTGTGACTGACATTATTCCACAAGCCTAAGGTGATAGGTGTCCCATGGCCAAGGGAAAGGGTGAGGCAAGGCAGCTTCCACTTTTTGGACAGCACAGTATCTCCTTCCAGATTTATAACTATTTGCTTCTGAGTCTCATTTCCCTCATGTGCAGTCCTGCTGCTAGGATGGACATGTGGCCTATTGAAAACAGGGAACTAAAATCAGCTAAATTTACACTACTGGGAAGGCAAGTGAGTACCTGAGCAGTCTGAACAGCACCCCAAGGTTAGCAACAAGGGAGAACTCTCAGCTGCAAGCTCCAGCAAACTCAGAAGCAGCAAAGGAAGCATGTGGAGCTTCCAGTAGACACAGAACTTTGAAGAGTGGGGTATCTGATATGGGAAGGTTCATGAGGTGTAAGTACTTTGGAAAAGTTTAATCCACACAACCATCTCCATAATAAACAAGAGTTAATAAAAATCCATCATAAGACTTTATTGCAGCTTTACTACACTTAAAAAGGGCTTATAATAAAGACCTTTTAGGAGGAAAAACATAAATAATATGTCTGTGGTGGTAGGAGAAAAGGTGATGGTTTCAAACTAAAAGAAGTCAGATTTAGACTACATATAAGGAAGATGTTTTTTCACATGAGAATGGTGAAACAACAGCAGGTCGTCCAGAGAGGTGGTGGATGCCCCACCCCTGGAAGCATTCAAGGACAGGGTTCTGAGCAGCCTGGTCTAGTTGCAAGTGTCCCTGCTCACTGCAGGGGGAGTGGAAGACTTTAAAGGTACCTTTAAATCAAACCATTTGATGATAACACAGTTCTGAAAAAGAAGGAGAGCTCCTAAGAACACAACTTTTGTGGATGCAGTACCCAAAAAGAACACAACAGAACCCCAGGGAGCAGGGATGAAGGAGGAAAAAGGAAGATGCTGAGTCATTTAGGGCAGCAAAGGGGAAAAAAAACCTACTAAACTGTAATCTAAATTTGAAGTAGACTACTCAAATCAGAAAGCTGAGTAATGGCTGAGGAGTTCTGAGAGAAGAATCAACCCACTGTTAGGATGATGGGTAAAATGCAAGTGGGTTTTTTTGTTTGTTCCTGAACCTGGTTAACATTTGCTTTATCACGTCACCAAAGTGTTGCACTCAGCTATGTTATTTTCCACCATTTATTTAGTTAAATGTTTTGAGATACATTTATAGCATACTGAGATCAACCTGAAGTCATGAGAACCTGTTAAGGGGATGCATCAGGTGGCTACAATAAACAGCAACATTCAAGGTGTTTGATTTGAACTTCATAAAAAAAACAATCTTTCACTGTTACTTCTAGATAGAATCAAAATTAGGTAAAGAAGTATCTAACACATTGGAGAGGAAGAAAGGAAGAAAAATCAGACTCTTTTCTTTGTTTTCATATATATATATGTGTGTGTGTGTGCATACATACACACAAAATCCAGCATGCATAAAGAATAATTAGTGGCAATATGGCAAGAGAGAACATTCCTTGAGGTCTGTGCAAATTATTCACATATAGAATTATTACAGTTGTCTGTAATAGCAAACTGTTTTTTACCAGCAGTACTAAATACCTGATGTAATCTATAAAATTCTTCAGACAAGATGTTGTTATTGACTAAGGAAACTGGCAATCCCCTGAGATTTCATGACAAGCCTCACTAACCTGTAAACACCTAGTTACAAAGGCACATCCATTAGGTGTGGGCTTTTTCTCACAGAACTGTCATTGGCTTCTGCTGAAACAGCTGTTGAGAATAGTATGTGGCAATGCAAAACAAGAACCCAATCAACTTTTATTTTTTAACTTATCCTGGATGTGAATTTATTTTTGAATCTTATATGTATGAAGTAATCTAGGCTTGCAAATTATACCTGACATTTTTCAAAATGCTAAAGGGGCAGCTACAGAAGCCACTGTCATTAGCTAAAAGCCTGTAAAACCTATTATTTTTTTAACATTATAAGCCACATATGTATTTTAAATACACATCAAGGAGAAAAGGAAGTGAACTGAGAAAAATCTGGCAGCCAGTTCCAGAATTTGGCATAGATTAAATTGACTATTTTTATCCTGTTCAGGCTCCTTTAATAATTGTTCCTACAAAACAGAAGAGATGAAGCAGTTGATCAATAAGAAATAATCAGCATTTGAGTGAGCACAGCTAAAAGAAATTGTGAGAAAACAAGAAACTCAGTAGACTGAAACATGGAAAACATTGTTAGTTAAATATAAATACTGTCAAGGGCTGTTAAGAAGCAAGACAGAAGTGATTCATGTTCATCTACAAAAAAAAAAGTGAAAAGCCAGTTTCCACTGCTTTATTTTCTTTTTAAAGGCTGGCTAGGCTGCAATGAAAACTCTTTTCTTTCATTAGAGCATCAGAGAGGAAAGCTGAATGCAATCGTCAGGTTCACAAGATGTTAGTGGCATGGTTTCTGCCCCATCAGAGCACAGACAGAGGGCTGGCCCGTGTCCTCCTGGGCTTTGCTGTAGTGTTGGAGTTTGTGGGGGCTGGTGGCAAGAGTAATTAACACTTGCTTCATTCAAGAGCAAAGTCTATTTATCTGCCTTCCAAGCTGCTCTGTTGATGAATAAGGACCTAAGCCACCAGCATAACTGAAAGACAACATATTTAAATTTAAGGTTATATTTTTTAAATTAAACTATCCCCCTCATAAAATAGATCACTTGACTAAAAAAAAAAAACAAAAAAAACAAAAAAAACAACCCTACTGCAGTATTTGATGTGTTGTTCTAAAAGCAAGTCACTGCAAAGTGACAAAGTAAAAAAAACAAAAAAAAAACAAAAAAAAAACCCAGAAAACCCACATGGGAAAAACAAGAAGAGAGTGTGGATAAACCAGTGCTAACACTAAATCCAAGACAGTTTGCAAAATACAAGAAATTACAAAGAAAAGATCGAAAAAATCCAGGGTGAAGGGAGTAATTTCTACAATCACAAACAATGTAATAGTTGCACATTTTTAGAATCTTTAACTACAAATGACAGAAAGATGCTGAAAAGGCATCTTCACATTCATCTTGGGCAATCTTCACAAGTTTTGTCTCGATATTTATAACCATAAATATGTTCAACTTTATACTGAGCAGGATTTAAACAAAATCATCATTTTACACCCCCTATGTCTTCAAGAAAGACACTGTAAGCTTACAATAGCAACCAGAAGATGTTTCAGAGATTCTAAACAGCTTAAGCATCTGAAGCCAGAGTTTACAAGAAAATCTATTTTGAACCTATTAATGAGAAAGGGGAGGGAGCAAAGTTTGTGGGGCGCTTAAGGACAACTAATAAATAGCAGAGAGATGCAGCTGAATTTATTCCTTCTTTTCCACATAGCAAAGTCTTGGACTAAGCTGAGAAAAGGATAAAAGCTACAAAATGGATGACTGAATGTAATCACGGGTTGTGACTTTCCATCTAGTGCTTAAAACTGAAGATCTATATTCCTGTACCCCCTCTCTGCAGAGCAGGGTGTTCATTGCATTGGAGTGATGAGAAACTATGGAAATAATGCAAGACTAACCAGATGAATCAAGAACTTGCATCCATTTTGAGAGAAACTCACTTTCAAGTACCTCAAAATTACCACACCTTAAGCCTATTCCTTTGCTGTACTTGGGATTAATGAGACTGAAAGATTGAAAAAAAATGAACTGAACTTTTCAGAGTAAGGTGGTTATCTAAAGGATTGTATGTTTATTTTATGGACCTTTACACATAATGTCAAATCTGAATGCTGATCACACAAAAGCTTTTGTTTTGAATAGTAAGGTTCAGTATGTTTGAAAAATAAAAAACTTCACAAACATAGTAGATTTAATCCCTCAACAATAGTTTACAACTTCCACATTATTCTTCCTTGTTTCTGTGAACTGCCTGTTAACTTTAGCTACAGGTAGCCAGACAAAACATCTAAAGGCATCTCACTATTACAGAGCACAAAGATGGCACAGGGCAACAAAGGTGATGTGCACAGATCGTCTTAAAAGGATGCTGTCATTGTTTACCTCTGTCTACTGTCAGATATTTCAACTGCTAACAGGTTTCTGCATGTTAATTTTTTTTCCTATAATAACAGTCACAAAACTTTCCTTTATTATTTATTATTACTATTAGAAAATAATCCTTTTGATAAATAATATGACTGTTTGCTACACAGAGCATAGACACCAGACTGCATGCTGTAACTATCCCTGTTGTTGATATCTTCATCAGAGAGGAGTAGCTGCAGGACCTGAAATGTCTGCCAGACTTGCTGATGGCTGGACTGGAATAAAACATCATATAAATAAATAACTGCCTGAACAACAGTTTGACAAGTGAAGTATGTCTGACAGTCATTCTGGGACAGTGTGACATTGGAAAGAGAGCAATGTCCACACTCACTGGCTGGCTGGCTTAACCCAAAGACTGCGTCAGTGTGCACTCTGACCACCAGCTGTCAGTGGGCTGGGTATCAGCCTTGTGGGGTTAAACACCACCAGTACCAAATGGCAGCATCTGAACACCTAAATCCACTCTGGAGCAACATACCAGGCACGTATTATCACATCATTTTGCTTCTGAACTTTCCTGAGCACCAGTTTATACGGCTTCTTGAGTGAGACACTGCACAAGAATGCCATTCAGTCCTGAGAGCTGTGTGGAACTGAACAATTACAAACATCTCAGGAGCACACCCATTGGCTCATCTGTTCTTTTGTTGTTCTGACTGCCTATGAGGAGGGCATTTCTTGACCCAGCTGGAATGCTTTGTGCTAGTCATATTTTGAAGCCTGGTTGTTGTTTTTTTTTACCCTGAAAGTCTGCTAACCCTCCTCAAGCAGCTCGCAAGCCAGATCCACCAGCTGTAGCTGCCTGCTAGGGCTTAAGCTCCAGGGTCCCGGAGGAATAAAGACATTTGCCTGTGAGCTCTGCTTTTGCATTTTGAAATTGCTGCTGCATTTCTTATC
The DNA here is from genome assembly GCF_001522545.3 of Parus major. Classification (NCBI taxonomy): domain Eukaryota; kingdom Metazoa; phylum Chordata; class Aves; order Passeriformes; family Paridae; genus Parus; species Parus major. The sequence continues at coordinate 5,283,570 of NC_031775.1, read as the reverse complement.
CCCACCTCAGCCTCCCAGGTCCCAAACTGCCTGTGGGAAAGAAATCCTGTGATCCTGGCTGATCTAAACATCCCATGCAAAATGGCATATTTCCTACAACATTTTTTGCTCTGGCTAGGACTACAACTGAAGCTGCATCTACAACTGTAAATTCTTGCTGGGACAGATTGATAAAATATATAATTCTCACTACCATCCCTCTTTGTATTTCAAGTATTACAAAAACATGTGCAAAAGAGCTGAACTGGAGATGCTGTCTGGAGCAACACATTTTCCCACTTAATTTTAATTCAGCTTTTATCTGCATATTGGCCTAGAGCTACAGTTTTTCCTTTCTCTTCCTGTTAGCCATAAGTCTTCATTCCAAGACAAATGGCATTGCTCACACAGCATGTCTCACTACCATACTACCTTCATGGGAATAAATCATGCACAAGAAGGAAGCAGAATGCAAAAATCAAAAACAATGGCCAGCAGCACTTACATTTCAGAAAATACTGATACACTTGCTGTGATACAGCAACAGCAGAGGTCAAAATTTGAACAGTGCATAGAAACAACTTAAAGAGTCTTTGGTTTACTATGGGAATATGCATAAGTATCATGGTCAAATATTAAACACCTACCCAAAACTGCAAGACTGGCTAAAATCATCAAGCTTGCAAACCTTGAATTTAACAGATTGAGAGAAGGTGGATACAGCTTTAACTGCACATACCTCGTTGGCAATTGAACAGTGCTCTTCTCTTCAAACTTGCTGATACAGTCGAGTAGTTTAAGTAGATCAATACAGACAAATGAAATAATCATAAAAAGAACCATTTTATCATCATGCAGATTGGGCTAAGAGAATACATACCTCGAATAGCATCCACCCAAACTTCAGTATTCTCAACGCCCTTATAAACAAATGGGAATTACACCAGAGAAGAAATGCACCATTTCCCCAGAACCCACTCTTCCCTCTCACTGATTTTTATCACAGTTCTTCCACACTTCAGAAAAACAACAAACAAAAGCAGGATCCATCTTTGCTTTGTTATCCAAGGTCTTTTTGCTTTCAGGCAAGACACAAAACTGCAATTCTATTTGGTGATGATTATAAGAAAAAAAAACAGAGACATCTTTCAGGACAAAATTTGCAACAACACTCCCCTGTCAGTTTGAGAAATGGCTCTGTAAAGGGATAGTAATCCAATAACTGGAAAAGAATAGAAAAATACTATGAATTTGAAAAATTTTATTGCTGTGGAGGGAGTCTGGAGGAAGGCAGAAATGTGTCAAAGCAGAAACATGTTTACAATATGCAGTGCTTTAAGATTTCTGAACCTCAAGCCCAATCACCACCTTCATATTTGTATCATGCCCACAAAGCCAGACAGCTGAGACTTCCTCAGAGTGAGTCTGGTGCTCATGTGCAAGCATCATCTTGAACACCCTGCAGATATCTGTGAAAGAGGGAAAACATTATTTTCCCTCTTTCTGTATTGCTGTAAAACAAGCAAGTTGCAGTATAGGAGCATTAGGGGCTGATAGGGCAAAGTCTGCACCCATTCCACAGGAGCAAAGCCAGGAAAATGTGCATGCACAAGGCAGTGACTGTAATGAGACAAACAAAAGGAGGAAGCTGACCACTGGCAACCCCCGGCCTCCAGTGCAGGCAGCAGGTGCTGGGCAGAAGCTGCAGCAAACATCTGTGGTCAGCTCTGGAGAACAATTCACGCATCGCTTGTGCAACACTCTTCATGGCTAATTTGCCACCGGGGATTCTTGAAGGGAGGTACAAAAAGGAGGAACAGGAAGAGAGAAAACTCTGCATTTACCAGTATTTAACCTGTACCTCCAGAGACAGTTCTACCTCAAGCCTGCAAGGAGCCCGGCAGGGAATTGCCCTCAGTATTGGGCTGACGAGAGAACTGCTTTGGAGTGGCCACTGAGAACAGCATAGCCTCATCTCAGAGATTTTCCAGTACAGTGTAAAATAAAAACACCCAACTGCAAATTCAAACGATATTTAAGATACTATAGAGCCCGTGGTTCAGAATTTGTGGACATAGCTTACATTTTCCGTGATTTCAGCCTCTCCCGCGTTTTAGAAAAATAAGAAAAACCGGGCGCCACATTTTCTGTCCAGAGGGGGGCAGAAAGTGGCCGCTTTCCTCTTCCCTTTCCAACCGAACTGGTTTGTCACCCCTTGTTCTATTTCTTTATTTCTAATCAGGAGAATATATTATCAAATTTTCCAAATTACCCTTAGCTCTTTAATATGATATATAACAAACTGATAATATTCTCATCAAGCCACTTTAACTAATTCAAGTGCTCCTTTTCTTTCCTCCTCACTATGCTAAATCTTTCCCTTTTGCTTGTTTCTCTAACTTCTATGAAGTAATGATTCCTGGAAGAAGGGCAAAAATGGTTCTCTCAAGTTGTCAGTGAAGCACTGGAGCAACAAGATGTGTTTATGGAACACTTTAATTACCCAGCAACAGTACAACACAACCTAAGCTTACACATTTTTTTCTGGTGTAGCTTAGAAAAATACACTGGACTTACTTGTATCACCATATATCCTGAAATCCGGTTCAATAAATCACACACTATGTTTACAGATTCTAAAATTTTATTTTATTTTAAAAATACTTCTCCTTGAGTGTTTATGTTCAGGAGAATTTTTTTTTTTTTTAAATTAAGATTCATCTTAAAGGTTTAATCATGCATGTATAGCTGCACATAAAAGAAAACAGTTTATCTCTTGGCTATCAAAGTTATAACTCAGCTACTGACCTTCCTGATTACTCTCAACACATAGATATGAAAGAAGCTTAAGAATGTATTTACTAAGCATTCCTTACAAGTGAGTAAAAATTTGCTGTCAATGCCAAGAGAGAACCAAAAGTTGGCTGAATTTCAAGATGCTCCTGTTTTCCAATGCACCCTGCTACCTAAGGCTCACTCTGTACAATGTATTAACAGTTCACAAAGCTGTGGCCCTTAGCAAAGGATGCTGTCCAAACATTTCAAAGCATGAAACGTACTGCAAAGTGAAAAGAAGGGCAGAAAAATCCTAATTGGACAAAAAGCAGCTTGCCTATTCACAGGTGAAAAATACAATGCACTGAAAGCTACTAGCTGAAAAGAAAACAGTCAAGTTCTGACAGAAAGCAGAGCAGAATTCCAGTCTCTTCCCACAGGACTGTACTTTTCAGCTCAGGAAAGGAAGGTGGGAGCCAGAAGTGAAATTGTTTGCCAGCTAGGACCTATTTAACAGCAGGTGTTACACTAGGAGACTAAGGGTGCTCTATTCATGACTGATTAGAGAATTACAGCAAAGTAATCTGAAGAGAGGGAAGAAAATACTCCTCTCTCCCAAGACAGTGACCTTAGCATTCAAAACCCTTATCACTTGCCAAAGGCTGCACCAACTGCTTGACCACTCCACCAGGTGCTAACCTGGTGGCCAGCCCGGAACAGCCCTAAAATTAGACCCTGCTTTGCAGTGGAAGCATGAAGACCTGAATTCAAACTCAAAAACAGCTGAATTGCCATCCTGCCAGGAGTCCTTATCCCCATACAGAGCCAACCTGTAACATCAGCAACTGTCTACAATACAAAAGCTCTTCCTCTGACTAACCTTGGCCACTCTCTGGACAAGTAAATCCTTCTGGGTTGACACCACCTACATTTTATGAGATATTTGTGGAGCTACCACAAATTCAGCCAAAACTATTCCCAACCATGCCCAGGGATGCTTATCATACAGATCTCCAGGCCAGGATAGGTGATACCACAGTGCTCTTTGGTGGCACAGAAATGCTGAACAAGAATTGAGGTGCTTTTTGTAAGACTGAGTTTTCAACACATCTGCAGTCACCATTAATGCAGCCAGTAATATTTCATTGTACTGTGGCTCACGATGAAACATGAAGATGTATTATCCTAATCATCATCTCAGTAAACCACAGGGTACACTGGTGCATCCTGTCAATTCACATCATTTTCAATGACATTTCTGGTTAGCAAAAAGCAGTCTTCAGGCAAAAAAAAGCACACTCACAGACACATCAGTTATAAACAAGCATGTGGCCTTTTTCCCTGGAGACCCAGCACTATGTAACCATTATATTAGTTCAAGGCATCTTTTCCCTGAATTTGCTTCAAGAAAAAAAGCTTGATCTTCATAGTGACTTCTCTGATCAAGTTGCATCTAGATCACTTTTGGATGATGTGCAACCATTAATTTTACTGGATTATTCAATATCTATTTCCAGCAAATTTCTCTATATACAGAAAAAAATGTGCTTAGTTGAGACATCTCCAACAGCATTTTGATTGTTGGTTAATGAGATTTAGCACTGCCAGAATAACAACACTTCAGCTGTAAATCTCAAAGCAAACACAATTGAGACATCAAGATGAGACTAAGCTCACCTTAAGCAAGCAGGTTCTTTCAATTCTCTTAAAAATGCTGACACGTTGGAAGTACAACTGAAAATAAGAACTTAAGGGTACAAGTCTAGAGCAAATCTCAACTCTCAATCAGATCTTCTCTGCACCCAAGCCACAGAAGAGTAGCAGCTGTTCTGCAGAACCTAGGTCTGTAAAGAGTTACTCACATAAAGCATTTCATGTAGAAATACTGTACCTGGAAATCAGTGGGACTTGCACATCCCCTTAAATCCTGATAGGAGTGAAGTTTACAGGGAATATAGTGTGTTTCCCAAGAAACAAATCTGCCAAAGCACAGGTATCCACTTTTTCTTCAGGTTTTGGTTCTCTTAAAAAGTATGACACGTACTCTTTTCCCAGAACAATTTGTGACTGAAACGTTTTAAATACTATTCCACTAGGTGAGATATGGCATCACTGTACACCAAAACCACACTGCACTCCAGTGACTTGCCTTTACCAAGTTGGCTTTGCTGATTTTTGCACCTTAGCAAATCAGGGTTGAGAAGCTTTTCTCTATTTCATAAGAGTGAAAGAATTACTCTTGCAGAACTCCATTCTACATCTAGCATGTAAGCCTTACTTTGCATCACTGCATTACACAATTAACTGGATCCTAAAGTCAGATTAAACTGTGTAGCTGTGATATTAGCAAAACTAGTAATAATATTCATTACAGCATTTGGACTAATTCTTTCTCCAATGATATTCCCTTGTCTATCTCGGATATCAATAAAACACATCTGAGTTACAATTCTTGAGTTGCCCCTTAGCTGAAGCTTTGCCAATACTTCTCATCTCTCACATTAATATAGTATCTAAAAAAATTGATGATATCTCAAAGAGTAAAACCTTCTATGCCATTTGGATTCCTTATCCAACACAGGCTATACATACTGATATCAACTATTCGAAGGACTAGAAGTGCTACCAGTCTAAGCAGGACAGGCTGTACCTTGAAAGAAGTATTTGGACAGAGGGAAAAGGCAGAAGCAGGGAGCCTGATCTCCACAGTTAGAGCTTCCTTTTGCAAATCACCAGTTTCAGAATGGTAGCTCAGTTCAGTCTCTTTTCCTGTCTAAATATCCCTGATCTTGGAAAACAAAGTGCAATATAGACAGATGAAGATTTCCTTGAGAAAGAAACCAAATGCAGGCCTGAAGGCAGCAGGGAAAATCACCAGGAAGTTGAGCCTTACAAATACATGGTGCAAGACACTACAAAGGCACCCCGTTCAACCTCTTACCAATGGCTATTTTTATCTTCCTTCCATAAAACATATCAATATTTTCCTAAACAAGGCATGAAATTAGTTATCTTTCATCCAACACTTGACATTTCTTTGCTTAACCAAAAGCTGCTGGTACAGAAAAAAAATCATGCTTGAGGCCTACTACAGTACACTGGGTTTGTTCAGTCTCTGTGCAACTGCTGAAATACATCAAACTGGGGAATGTTTTACCACTTGAAGAGAGCAGATCAAAGCAGAAAATTACAGAAATAATGTCCACACACCTGTAAATTCTGCAGTTGTCCAGTGATAGCCTGGTATAGCATATTCCTATCCAACTTAGTGCCCACTGGTTCTTTTGTTTAAAGGCATCATGGCAGGTGCCACAGAAAATACCAGGCATCAAGACCAAGCATGTTCAAGTTCCAGTCTTTTCCCAGTAACCATTAATTTTGCCAGCATAATTTTCCAGGTGACATTTGGCACTGCAGCGTTCACAGAAGAAATGAATGGGGGCAATATGAAACATCTATGTTTGTAGTGGTAAAGCAAGCTGACTTTGGCTTGGCCACTCAAATGAGCTTTCAGTCCTGTGTACCAGTGATGGAAGCAGTGGTCCAGAGGGTTTATCTCAGCAACATGATGGGGAGCACAGCACTGGTGCTGGGCTGAATCAGCTGAACACTGGACAGGGTACCACCAGCACGGATAAGATTTAAAGTTCAGCTTTCTCTAAGTTTCTTACTAAACTTGATCAAATGATGTCTATAATATGGCCATCTCATAGGTGAAACCTTGCTGTGAATACACCTGCTTAGTGGAAAATCAACATTAAAAAAAAAAAAACACTGAACAGTAATGCTCAAAACCTGTTCACAGAAATAAATACCTCAACTGCTTCAAATTCACGTTTTGTAATAATCACAAACTGGCAGAAGGGGATCATCTAATGTATTTTTGTTTTAGTCTTTTCTTGTGTTTCTAAACACAATTCAGAAACACTTAAAAACAATTTGTACATTAGCCATTTTGAAGCAGATTATTCAAATATGATTAAACAGACTTAGGCTAGGTATGTTAACAAATACTGCTTCTTTGTTGTTTGTTAAGTGAAGCTATAAGCAAAAAGAAGAATTAAAAATTTAAAAGGCAGAAATGAACTACCCTGGACTGGAAGAGAAGGAAATGCATTTTCAGCAGACTATCTAAAAGAAGACATCAACTTCTTATGCAGGAACACCAAAAGAAGATTTCATGCATGCCAACACTGCACAGGATCAACAGTAATTTGCAGGACCAGTTTCACAGCATCTTTTCCAAAGAGAGACAGAGAAAAGGCATGGGAATATAAACCTGATTAACTATATATTTACAGACATTAAATATTATACATTATATTTACTCCTCTTACACGAATACATTCATCTGTATCCATATTAAAAAATTATGCTTATTTTATAGTCACTACATCTTTTACTCTTGGAGACAAGTGGCATTTACTAAATAGTTACAAAATGGAAGCTACACGTCACATGTGACAGTAAATTTACCAACCTTAAATCACAGATAATGGTATATACTGCTTCATAGCTGATGCCTCTTTGATAGTTACTGACCTTCAGTATTTCTTTTATAATGTTGTGGCTTATCTTACTATTCAGAATATATAAATGTTAAGGGTAGGAAATATTTAATCTAAGAGCTTCAGATATTTTTATTATTGATTCTATTTTATATCAGGTTGAGTGCTACTAAATTACTTGATTACTTGAGACACTGATAACAGCTATCCTTTTTGCAGGAGAAAGAATCATCCTGGTGCTTTTCCATTGCCTTTGACTAAGGTAGACACAGAAATCCTCTATCACCTCTAACAAGCTTTTTGAAGCAAACAGAAATTCTGGATCTAATACATTGCACGTATCACTGTGTCAAACTGACTGCAGTGGTCTGGGGTATTAAACTGTCACCTAGGAAGCTCCAAAGGAAAAACCCCAAAAGAAACCCACATAATTTCACTGTGAGGAAAGAAGAAAGAACGATGTGTGCTAGTTGGGCACAGCCTGGTTTTCAGCAGCAGGGCAACCACACGGGTGGCTTCTGTGAGAAGCTGCTGTGAGGTCCCACAATGTCTGACAGAGCCAATCCCTGATGGCTCTGAAAACAGACACAGTGCTGCCCCAATTAGAGAGGTTTGTAATAGCTCTGTGGTGACACATTTAAGAAGAAAATCAAAACAATGCACGCACAGTTTCTTCCCCAGGGGTGGGAAGGCACTGTGGCCACCACCATGGCCAACGCCATGCCAGCGTGGCCCATGGTGATATGCTGCCATGGCAGCTGCCATCTCAGTGTGACCGGCGGTGAGCCTTGTCTGCCTGGCCACCCCTACCCAGCTGTGCCACAGGCAGAAGGACAGGGGTGGCGGCAGCCTCTCCTTCCTGGTGCCCCACATGAAGAGAGGTGCTAAATAGCCCCAGCACCGCTGCTGCCTGCTCAGCAGCAGTGGGGCTACATGGCTAGTGGCAGAAATATGGCAAGCAATTCCCTGATGTGGAATCTAGAAGAAATCAACTTCTAGGCATTGCGGGATCTTGCAAGAATTTTTGAATTAGTGGAACTTGTTGGTTCCTGGTACCTACAAGCAGCAGCTTTTTGTCTAGTCAGAGAAGAGGAGGAAGTGAGGACATGTAAAAGTTCTCATGCCAGAGTGCATGGATGCTAGAAAAAGCTGTGGTCTACTGGGAGTCCTGAATAGAGACAGGGCCCCTACTTCCAGAGATAGAGATAGCCCTTGCTTTCAAACTAGAGCAGCCTTTCCTTAAAAGATTACACCCCATGGACAAGTGACCCACATAACAGTTTTGGGACAACTGCTTGACCATGGGAGTGACCCCACAGCATAGCAGAAAAAAGACTTGTCCCTGAGCAAATGGAAAAAGATCTTGAGTGATGAACTGATGAAAACCCTCATGCCCTGTCTCCCTGTGCTGTTGGGGGGAAGGAGGGAAGGGCTGGGGGAAAGGTGTTTGAAAGGCTTCTTTTACTTCTCATTATCTTCCTCTCTCTCATATTAATAAATTTACTTTTTACCTTTAAATTTGAACTTGTTTTGCCCTGAGGGTGCTTTTTCTCCCAGTCTTTATCTCAGTTCATGAGCCCTTTGTTAATTTTTTTCCCCTCTTCTCTGCCCAACTGTAACAAAAGAGAGCAAACAACTTTTGTGTCTTAGCCATCTGTCAAACCAAGACAGATGTCAAGATGTTGCAAGTGTTCTAAATTTTATCAAACATTTATCTCCCTCCATAGTATCCCTCATCCACTCAAAAAAACAGAAAAAAACCAAGAAAACTATCAAGGGTCTTTGTTCCCACCTTCTGTCCCAGCCTGAGGTGTTTAATTGATCAGAACAATAAACTGATCAACTCAAAATCAAGCAGAGAGGTAATTTTTCTCCCTGATCATTTCCTTCCTGATGAGCCAAACAACACAAACAGTGATAACAGCATAAGGAAGGCAGAAGTGGGGGACCAGAGAGTGGAAGGAGAATAAGGGCAGAACTGCCATTTTCAACAATAGCCAAATCTCATTAAAATGGTGCTGAAACTCCAACCTGGGCACATCTGAAGGCAGAACAAGGCTCCAGGTTCTCTACCTGGGATAGCTGCAAGGAAGAAATGCACAGTCACACAGAGCTACAGGAGACAATTTTCCTCTGTAGGGATGTGCTAATCTCAGCTATGGCCTCTTTCCCCCTCACTGAGCCTTCAGGTTTAACAGTGGCAATTGCTGAGTGTATCTCACAGTCCCGCCTCCAGAAGCTGAATGTCATTCACAAAACCTAGAGGCAAAGCATAATATTCCCTTGGCAGATGTCAAACAGTACCTCCCACAATATCCCACATACATCAGCTCCTCTACACTTTAAAGACTATTACCAAGTAAGCTTCATCAGACAGAACATCCAAAAACTGCTTGATCATTGACTGTGTAACTTCATTTTCTGACCTTCCCCACAGACAAAATATTAGGCAAAGATCAAGGTAAGTCTTCACTTGACAGTATTGTGCCAGTCAAGTATTTATTACCATTTAAAATGTTCTAAGTGCTTGCTAGAACACACTCAGCTCTCCCAAATACATGTTCATTATAACACAAACTTTTTCCTTAAAGCTACTGGACTGGGCCAGATAAATGGAATATATGATTTCATGAGCTGTCAGAATCATCATGGGGAAGGTGAAGGTGGGCTAGCTCAGGCTAAAGAACATAAAAAAAAAAATTCCAATATGACAACCTATCTTTGAATTATTTAAATTTTTGACTTCTCTTTCCCTTCCTCAGGAAATTTTAACAAATTCTCACCCAAATTAAGATGAAAACTCTTTTATTTCATTTGCACAATCACTTAGAATGCAGATCCATGAAGATTCCTAAGCCCTGAGTAATTTTCAAAGAGGAAAACATTTACAAGCCCCTGAAAATAATTCTTTCTAACTCAGTCACTGCAGAAGAGAAAGTACTTATATTACAAGCAGAGGCTCAAATCCCCCCAGATAAAAGACTAGAAAAAGGCAAACAGAAGGCATAAAATACGTGATGTGCATTTCTGAAAACAACTCTGATATAGAACACTAGACATGAGGGAAATAAAGCTTGATGAAGAAGGGGAAGAAGAGGAAAAATACTGCAAAAAGAAAGGAAAAATAAGAGCTAAGGGATTTGCATCTAGAAAGGCATACAAGAGAGAAGCCTGAGGCTACTGCAAAACAGAGCTAATGCTTGGGGGGCGGGGGGGGCGGTGCTTGCCTAAGCCACAGCAAGGAAGAGAAGATAATTCAATTGAAGCAGAAAGAAAAAAAAAAACCCACCATGCCTGCCACCAAAGCAGACCTGGATTTTGCAGGACACAGACAGGAAAGAAGAGAACCCTAAGCATGTGATACAGGAAGATTTTCCAAAACCGAAGATAAACTGGGATCAAAGGGAGATGGGCCACGCAAATGGTCAGTACTGAAGCATGAGACAAGAAATGGGCACCCAGTTAATACTTTTTGATTTTGGATATAATCTTCTCTTACTGAACACACCACATCTTCCAAGATTCTACATGTTAATTTCCCCATATATATCCTTCTGTGTCCTCCATTATGAAGCTATCTGTTATATTGTCTCTTCACTCATATTTAATTCACTTTGCCAAATTAATCATGAAAAGCATAATCTTCTTACATCTTTTATATTCTGTTATACAATCTTAAAGTATCAATCATCGTTATACATATATAAATAAAAGTTACAAATCCTAAAATGAGAACTTGAATCTTTTCCTTTGTGTTGGAGATAGCTGATTTGTCCTGCTTTTCTGTTGCACTAAATAACTTGTATGCACTTTGGTTTATTTTTGGTTTACCTCAAAAGCAAATGCTTTCTTGTGGAAAGGACACATGCATGCTGGTGGTTCTGGGTATGTAAATTTTGTGTGTGGTGGGTTTTTTTAGATCTTTCACGGAGTACTGTAAATTTATTTTCACCAGACATTCTCTGGTTTTCTGATTGCCACATTCAGCAAAGAAGAATTTCCAGCAAACTATTTCATCACTCTTCCACATATTTCAACTGTGGCTCTTCTATTTGTAGCAGGTAGATTTACTAAATGCAACTACCTGATGTTGTCTAAAATTAACTATGATTTACTTTTTTACTATATAAGACTTCCTTCTAGATTTGGAATTAACAGTGTGATCTAAACAGTGTCTTTTGGGTGGAAAGATTAAACTTTCCTGAAGGTAGCCAACAGCAGTTTTTCATGTTTGACAATCAGTCACCACCAGCTGCTATTCACATGAAGCTTTCCCTACAGCATTACTCATTAAAACTCCCAAAGGTGTGTTTGATGAACTGGTTGCAATGTAGTTTTAGCCTGATTTTTGAAGATTTCTTGAGGAAGACCACGAACAATATTGATAATTACCTAATTATTTGTCTGGTCATGGCAAGCTGATGTTGCAACATGCCAAAATTCACAGACCAGCTTCCTGCCCATCACTTTGCTTGTCTGCCCAAGTTTTGGTGCTCAGTGTCACTGTCTGACAATGCTTCCCAGAAGTGCCTCTGAGTCACAGTGCTTCTAAGGGGACATCTTAGGCCACATGAAGACAAGCACTTGGCCACCTCGGGGGCATGAGCAGTGGCTCCAACATTAGCTTTTCTCTCTTCCTCTCTGGCAAATGTCTATCCTTGATTTTCAGGCTTCAAGACCATTTTCAGCTCAGAGGTGCCCCTGTTCTACTGCTGTGCCAGGACTCTTAGCACTGCTCTTGGCCACTGCCTCAGCAGAAGGAATTAATCACATTTTTAATTGGCCTGATTTTGCTTCCAATTTTTCTTTCTTTTCTTGCCCACTGCTGAGGAAGACTTTGTAACCCAGCACAGTCAACAGATGCCCTTCCACATCTTTGGCATTCAATTTCCTGTTTGCTTGTGTGTCACTAACTTGTCATTGCATCTGATGCTAATCTGAACTTGACAAGTAATTCAATGTTGCTGTTTTGAACTGCCTTCATGTCGCATATATGCTATCTCATCCGCATGAGTCACCACTGCCTGCCTCCTGAAAATAATGCACTTCTCAGTGTAATGATTTCTTCCTTTACAATTATTCTACTGCTCTAAGGGCTATCTTCAATTACACTGTTTTTTCTCTGCTGGACCCAGGTTCCAACTTTAATGCATTCTTTGTCTGTTTTGCCCTGTGCTTGTACTTTTACAAAAACAGTAAGTCCTGCAGCAGCATTTTCATCCTCATCCCACAGCATCATGTGAAATTCCTGTCTGTCACAGATATTTTCAGCTTGCTGTCCCCATTGTCTTTGGCTATAGCTTTACTCTGGACTTTCTTAGGACTTTTAGCATGATTTTTGTTTGATTTCTTGTTGCATTCCAGGACTGCAGGATCATGTCCAGAGAGGCTACAGTTACCAGTGACCGACATGGGACTCAATGAGACAGGCTTCTGCTCAGGAAACCATTCATTCAACACAGGAACAAACTCAACAAACTTAAATCCAGAGAGCCCAGCAGAGAGGCAGGGTGGTGGGTTTTATGGGAGAGAAGCAGGGTAGAATTTAAGGTCGGAGACCAGTAGGAACACAGCAAGGGAGAAACCCCAGGGGCTCAAACCCAATCAGAACACCTGGACAGCCACCGCATGAGGGTCTGGGGTGGGGCAACTCTTCCAGGGCTCACAGGGTCCATCCCCTGAGGCAGAGGGATGGAATTTACACTTCCTGGGGTTTAAAGCCACGCCTCTCACTTTAACAATGCTTATCTGAAACTAAATCTTTGCCTTCCTAGGCAGGGGGCACCTCACTTTCTCAGCCATGTTTGTGAATTTTTCATCCTTGTTACAACTTTCCATGACGACACAACTGCCTAAAGCAGCTACCCTATCCAGAGTAGGGAGCAGTACTCTATTCCTTATTTGTGGATTACAACCATTCAAAAGGTACTTCTTGTATACATTTACATAGGAGAGCATATTTTGTTCCAATTTTTCTCCTACAAGGATATTGGAACATAATATCCTCCTAATATTAAGACATTTGCAGAAGGCTTCTTGAATTTTGTAAAGCTTTTCCCAGCTTTACTGCTTGTGAATTGCATGCTGACTTTAATCCCTCTCAACTAGCAAATTACTCTTATTCCTTCTGCTTCTCCCAATCCACCAGCAGTTCATAGGTCTTGTGGTCTGTATTTCTCTTAGTTGTCTGGGTATGACCAACAAAATGCTGCCTGTATCAATTTTATTGATATGTTTTGCCAAATTATCCTTTTCTAATTTCACTGGTCTCTTTTGGGAGCCAAATCACAGCTAAAAAGAGCATTTGCTGTGCTGTAGCAGCAAGTTCGTTACAATAAAGGTTTTAGCAATATTTCAAATAATGTTTTGCCTTTCTTCTGCTGTTTTTCATAAAATCCCCCAAAGTAGCAACAACTGCAAGAGTATTAGTACACAAGTATAAATTCACGTTTTCAAATTGCATCCAAAGCAACATTACAGTACGTTTGAGCAGTTGCACCCCTAACCCACATGATTATGTTTCTAAGCAAGCAGTTTCCACTCCTGAACTAATTATTTGTAAAGGTTTAAAGACAGTAAATAGCAATTTCAGGGAGTTTGTCCGTGTGAAAGCGCTCCCTGCTGTGGGTAGGTGCCCTGTGAGTGATGTGGCACCATGTGAGCGTGCTGTGCTTGGAGCAGCCACAGGCAGCCCCCGGGACAGTGCAGAGGATCCAGCGGGATCCCTCACCACCCACACCAGGCAAGCTTTCGATTCACACTCACCATCCCTGAAGTACAACTCAGGCACTTGTTGAGATAAACAGAAATGTATTCTTAGCTCCACGCATGAGTTCCATACAAACCATCCCAACATTACAGAGATTTCAGGGGTTAGGAATTCCCATCTCAGCTCTGCATCCCTCAAAGTTCACGAGGATGCTGAAAATGTGAATGAAAGCAGAAACACATCAAGCAGGGAGGAGTATTAATCTAAAATGTACAGAAGTCTTCAGGGAATAAGCATTTGATACTTAAGACCATGGCACTGAACCAGCACAAAATTTGACCTATAATACTGTGTATCTATGTTTGTGGTGTCTTTTCAACTCCCCCTCCCCAAATTACATTAGCTTGTGACTCAGATTCAAGGAGGTAACAGACACATTTTAACACAAGAGGAAATGGCCTAAACCTCATGTAGCAGTTCTTGAGAAAATCCCTCACCATTTACCCTCTACAGACTAATGGAGACATGAAGACATAAATTGGGATCTATTTTAAAGAAGCAAATGTGCCACACTGATAAGCACATTCACTGACTATAATCCTTATCACCCAAATACATATGTTGCGAGCTGAGACAAGACCTTCACTTGTGTATAATTTCATGTTGAAAAAAATAAAATCACATCACACAGTAGCCATGGTTACCCATAGAAGATAAGAGCAGCCTTTTTCATCCAACAATGTCAGAAATGTGCATAAATTCAAGATCTGCACTTGATGTTTTTTCAGACCTCCCCATCTGCACATTTATTTTCTGCTGCCTGTGTATATCCTTTGACATACTAGGATTCTGGGTATTTCTAGGAAGAGTTCTTTTTTGCTCTCCTTAATCTAAAAAACAGGTTTCAGTTATCCCTAAAGCACAAATTAAGTCAAATCTATTCTGAAAATCAGAATCCAAGGCTTACAGAAAACCTTTTAAAACAATTGCCATCCTGTTAGTAAGTGTCAAATGTTAAATGGAGCAAGCTATTTACTGAACAAAAGTCTACTGTCACCTTACCAACTGGTATAACACTGTTTTCTTGTCTTCACATTATTTTTTAAAAAAACCCCTCAAAACAACAAAACAAAACAAAAAAAGAAGCCACACCTAAAAAAAACCTCCAACCTTACAAACAATGCTAAGGAAAACATTTACTTATTTCCTCTACCAAAATCATGTTCTGCTTCTTGCTAATTAGTAAAGCTCTATGTAATTTCACTGCCTAACTTCATGAAAATAAAACACAAAAAAAAATAAAAAAATTGTGAGAGATTAAAACCAGATTAGCCTGCTGCAAACTTTACAAAAACAAAAAGTGCAATTATCTAGTCCAAGCAGTACTACCTTAATTTAGGGTGCCATTTGCAAACCTGGGACACAGGTCATATTCTTCTCATGAATTTGTTCTGTAGGGCTCTTCCCTTTAAAACAAAATAATCTAATTCACCAAAACCAGAAATATCTTGCAGAAATGGACAAGCTGCAATTAGCATTCTAAGGACACACAGGTTACAGAGTTTGTACCAAAGAAGTGTTAAATAAGACTCTGTAAAAGATTAAAAACCTCACCTGTCAGGGAGATCCACTACCAACTTGCCCCAACCAGCACTCCAATTAAGTCACTGAGATCACCACCTTCAAATTAAGCTCTGTGCATTTCTAAGGATCTCTCATGAAAACAGGATTCTCAGGTTTTAAAAACCAAAACAAAACAGGCAGTCCAGTACTCAGCAGCGATCTGAAAGATACTGGCATTCCTACCTCCATGGGCACTGACATGCCAGGGACACACACACAGCTGGCCATGAGAGGGATACAAAACACAGAATAAACTACTCTGCCAATAGCAGGAAGAATCCCCTGTTCTTGATTTCAGGTTGGCTGTGTACTGTCACAGGATCCCTGGTGACAATGAACATAATATATTTATCAGTGTAGTAACATGTAGCTGAACGAGTTAAAGGTATTTGAAAGACTCAGTAATCTAAATCCAAGCAATTCAGCTTCAAGGGGATCCTTATAATATGCACAGTATCCCAAGCATAGATCAGCAAACAGCAGCAGAGAAGCAAAGCAAGCCCTTGCCTGAATGGAGAATTCTTAGGAGTGACAAAGTAGCTAATTTCCTGCTTTATCTAAACTTGGCAAAATGATTATCAGCATTGGTGGGCTTAGAGGAAAAGAAATCCTACACAATTAAAACAAAGCTGTTTCAGCGAGATACATGGACATAAACCAGAATCTGGTTTGGCCCAGGGTGGCAGAGTGCAATGAAGAGAAAAAGTCTACAGCCAGTATTATTTGCCAAAGAAAAAGAGAGACCCATAGGAGCAACAAAATCAATGACTTAGGTGCCTCACACACTGCTGGAAGCCCAGCATACAAGGATGACTCAAAGGACATCCTACTGCCACTGTTTCCAAAGGAAAAGGGTGTTGCTCTCACTTGTGTAGGGCTGAAGATGCAAGCTGTGGATGTTCTGGAAGCTGGAGACTGAAATGCTGGCTTGGATAAGATTTGATCTCAGAGTTTTACCTCCAGAAAAGGAATGATGGCTGTAGCACAATGCTGCTCCCCTAGATGTGGTGATATTTTCACAAAACACTAATTTCTACAACCTTTTGTGTGGCCCTCTGTTGGTAAGAGATCCTGAATTCTTCCTACACTAACATCAAAGTACATATTGTTTTATTAGGCCTACTAAAGAAAAAGATTATTTTTTAAGAAGTCAAAATAAAGAATATTACAAAAGAAATAATTTCCATATTTTAGGCCTGCTGCAGAAAAGCATGTGTTTTAAGGATACCTACTTTAGTTTTAAACTGGAGTCACCATTGCGATGAACAAAAATTCACTGGACTAGTGACAATTCGTGCACAACATTCATTCTCTATCTCAACTGTGAAAGTCAGGCTCACTCAGCCTATGGCATTTGTTTTAACTGAGCGGATTTTGGTGAGAGACAAAGCTTTGTAGTATTTTTTTTTTTTATCAAGATATTCATAGTCTAAGCTTAAACTCAGACACAGTGGCATTCATATCTATCAATAAAAAAGATGCAGATAAAGATGGGAGGGATAAATATGACTTAACATATCTATTTCAAATGACTATTCATACATTTTCTGTGCAAAAGAAATCAGGACAGGAAACAATTTATGCAGTAATTGCTAAATAAAATACCTTGATGTTAAAAACTATGTCAGAATGTAGAACAAGGTGTTCACAATAATTTCTTATAAATACTACCAATTGCCTTAGTCTCTCACTAGCTCTAACAGAGAACATACTCCATTTTTGAAAATATCAACTTAAATGTCTGCAAAGATCTCCCGTCTACCTAAAGATATCAGGTATCTTTAATTTGCATTGTGGGATTTTTTTTTTCCCTCCAGTGATAAGACTTCTAAAATATTGTCGGTATATATTTACACTTTGGATATTTAGGAAAACTATTATTTGTTTTGTGCTGATCTGTATATTGCTATGACAGGTCTGTTCTGGAAATCATGTAGGAGGCAAAAAAGCTGAAGCTTATTGACGTGGTGGTAAACCAGGATTCTTTAAGTCTAAGCACTTCTCTGTAAGATGCCAGAGGGATAACATACCAAAACCATTTGTACTTCTGGAAAGCTGATTAATGGTATTTATTATTGTAACAATAGCATTATGCTACTGAAATCTAACAAAGGGTATCTAAAGTGAAACAATGGTAAAACAAATGTTACTTTCCTTTCAGGTATAGTTCTCTAAGGGATGAGTCAAATAATTAGCTGGTCTGGTTTTTTTCAGAGAACAAAAGGCTCTTTTACTGACTCCCATTAGAAGCTGCTGCCCAAGTCTCAATGGTGCATACACATAAGGAGGGCTGGAACAGCTGCCAGGGGCTTTGACACAATACACTGCAGAGTAAAATTTCTAAATCTAGAACAATATCTTAAGATGATCCTCCCCAAAAGTACATGGTGTGAGCTGAACAAGCAACTTCTGTAAAGCAGTAGTGTACAGCAACTGGAGAGCAGCAAAAATACCAGCAGAACTGTCTGCTCCACAACCAAACCCTATTGACTGGAGGAAGAGAGAAAGAACTGAAATCCCACTGTGACAAGCATACTTCCTTTAGTTTTGTCCTGTATAAAACTGTGGTAAAACAACCCTATAACTGAATTAGTTTGAAGTTACTGTCCCTGCTACAAAGCAGAGTAGCTTTGTAGTAGAGTCCTGAAAACATATCTTCATGAGTCCTTATGAAAACACATTTAATAATCATAATAGTGTAACACGGGCCTCCAAAAATACAAATTACCTAAGTTTCTTTACATCAGAGTTCCGAAGACTGCAGTTTTCAGACATGTATTGAAAGCATTAGGTGTTTCATCTGTGACTCATTGCTATACATCAGGGTCTACTTTATTTGTCAGAATCTGCAAATACAATAACCACAATCAAAATGTTAAGCAGGAATGAGCCATGATAATGTCAGAGAGTGACCTCAGGTTTTTTTTTCTCTTCAACAGTTCAAACATATGGTGAGGCTGGTTTTTATAATGAAAAATTATTTAATAATAATTTATTTAGAAATAACATACTCATCCAGAATGACTGAACTGGGAATGGAGAGGCTGAAGAGTTAAGACATAGCAGTACTCGAAAGCCAAAAATAACAATTGGTCAAAGACAATTAACAGCATAGTACTGCAGTGCTGTGATCCTGTTCCCCCTGCTGGATTAGTTCTTGGGTGTGGCCTGGAGGAACACCTGGGTACTCAGGAAAACAGAGCGAGTCGGTGCTGAAGCAATTCCTCAGTGCAATGTTAACACAGCTATCCTGCTGCAGCTTTAAATTAAACACAAGACAAGATCCTGACCATCTGTGATCCCACAATACCTGAATGCCAGTTTCAGTAGCCAAGATAAATTCAAGCTTAGGAAAACCCAAATTATTTTTTATACATATTCACTGAAGTTTCATTAAAGTTTTTTCATTAATGTTAAAGATTAAAAATCTTCTTCCCTCCTTTGCTTGAGGTTAACATGTTCAGTGCCACACAAAGTAATAGCAGTTGTTACATTTTTGTGGTGAGTGAGGTCACTGCTATACATAGCTCCCAATCAGGATGCACAGCACCCAGTCCAAAGATAATACAAGGTGTTACAGTAATTCCATTTTCAAAGGAGTACCACAGAAAACCAGCACGACAATGTTTTAGCAATTTTCTTCTTGACTCCTTTGGTCACAGAAGAATCATTATAACATTATTCAGATTTCCAGATCTTGGCTGACATTTTTCTAGGACTTCTTTTTAAGTTGGACACCTACAATATTAGATAATAAAATATTAGAAACCACCCTCTCTCTCAAAACCATGCAGAAGAAATCAACTATAGGATAGTTTGCAGAGAATTAAGGAGTCAGAAATACAGCATAGCAATTATGTACAGAACTCTCCACAATAAACTTACATGGAGCAACTAGAAATACAGAAATCCACTTTCTTTTTTTTTCTTCTTCTAAGAACCACAGTGTTTTTCTACTGCATCAAAAGGTGATAAAACCTCAGGGCTCAGAAATACAGAGTGTTACAAGACAAAAGAGAAAGCTGAAAGATTGCCAAAGGTTTTATAGATCAAGAGCAAGAACACCTCGAAGCCACTCAAACCAAGCCTTGCTGGCAAAGATCTGCAGTCACCCAGTTCCAGCTGGCACAAAGACATCAGAGTTCAGCATTTGTAAACTGTCAGATTGGATTGAGAGTAGTGGTAAATGTACAACGAAAGCAAAAATTCTAAATCAGATCACAGCAAAACACAAATCAAATATACATACAGAAATATCTGCTTTCACGTCAAATTACAAATAATGCACAGATCTTTATTAAAATGCCCTGGCTTAAATGAAGACTATGATTCAGCCCATCTCATAACTCCAGGACACTGTGGGGAAAAAGAACACTAAACTGAATAGGTTTTTAAAGTATAGCCTAAAATGCCTGCACCTAATTACCTACGTTAAATTTATATCCAAATTATTAGTACTTTCAAAGGGATGTGATAATCAGTGAAATGTTGTTTCACTGCCTCGATTAACTAACTCAGACAGGCCACATTCACATGCTCTAACAAACATTGCTTTGTTGATTCTTTTTCAGTTTATTTGCCTGCAATAATTAAGGTGCTTTGTCTAAGCCACTCAGCCCAGGAATTACATGGAGTTATGTTCTACAGGCTAAATAAAGGACATTGCCTCTGATCTGCTGGCAAATTTTAAGAGTGGATCATCCTGACCCAATTAACTTGTCCTGTTAGACTGATTGTTTTTGCTGAGAGATGCAGACAAGAATAGCTTAAAGCCAGGCTGCACGAAGCAACATGTGCTGGCATCCTTAGCAGTGAGGATTAAGAAGAAATGCAGAAAGCTTTGTGTATTCTCTATGCCCCTTAAGGTCACAAAGGGAATGTCCCACCCAGCCACCTAAACGGTAGAAATTACAATAGGCAAAGCCTAGGCTGTATTTAGTTTTGCAGTTCCACAGCAAATGAGCTTGTCCATCTTTCTGCCAATAACAAGTGGGTGAGTCACACACAGCAGATTTGTGTTACAGAGAGTGCGTTACAGAATGTGACAAAGGGAGGCAGCTACACAGCCTATTGTGTGCAGCACAACACCTGAGTTACAGCTGAAACACGTATACAGGAATATACACATATATGGTGGAGATACTTGAAATATATTTATGTCTGGAACTAGTATGGAATGGAATGAAAGCAACCCTGGGGTCTTCTTATCCCCTGTGTGCACATGCAAGAGGGATCTGCTGTATATTGCCAAAGTTTGGTTGACAAGGAGCTTTCTTCTGCAGATACTTTTCAGTTTAAACTGTGAGAGTGTGAGCAAGAAAAGCATCATGACAAGCACAGTGGAATGGGCTTAAAACGTAACTTCATGCAATACCAAAGGGAAGAATAAAATCCTAGGACAGCTTCTCATCTGCTATAGAGTTATCTTTGATCCAGTGCCTGCACCAAACTTGTACTGATTTTAAACTCAAACATTTCCTGAACCTCCTGCTGTTGCTCTCAGCAAAGTGCAGGGATAACTCCTGTGGGAGATGCTGCCATAGGCACCACGTACAGCCAGCAGCATGGCTCGGGGTACTGCTCGCACAGGACAGCAGCACAGTGGCCATGGAGCCGTGAAGCTCAGTTACACCCATCAGACCCGAAACGAAGCTGTGAGGTAGCACCACGTTGCTGGTACACCACAAAAAATAGATCGGGTTTGCGCTGCCTGCACCTTGTGCTTGCTGAGCCTGATGGTGGCTGCTGGCACGGCCCTGCTCGAGGGGCTGCCCTTGCCCATGCTGCATCCTCGCCGCCCTGTAGCCACAGATTTAATAAACCTCACTCCAGGCAGCGCTGTGGGGGATCCTGTGCAAAGAAAGCTGACTTCTTTTCCAGATGGAGAGGGCATCTGTGCCCAGGGACGGCAGCAGAGTCTCTGCGAGGAGACGTGAGGGCTGCCTCAGGAAGGGATGGATATTCCAGGTGATTCCAGCAGGTTCTGCAGCATTCCAACCCTCATACCCTGAGCCCCTCAAACCCCTGACAACACGGGAAGTGCCTTAGAGGAGCAGAGGCAGAGAGAAAAGCCCAGCAGGAGCAGGGAGAGGCTGGAGCTGGGAATTAAGGAAGGAGGCCAAGGTGGGGAAAAGGGTACATTGCCCACCCCCCCCACTTCAGGCACTTTTGGGAGAGCCATTAAAGACCGATGAGAATAATTTCTGCCTTGATCCATTCTGAATCCATGCCTTTTCAAAGGCAAGCAGCAGATGCCATTTGTACCTCAGATTTTTCACATCTTTTCTGAGCACAAATGGAGCACAATGGCATCTCTGAGGGAGGAATTCTGCTTTCTGAAATAGAAGAGTGTTTTTAAGAGTGAGAAAAGCTCTTTGTGAATTCATATTCACAGAGGAGACCTGAAGCTCTAGAGAAGGAAAATAATAAAAGCTAAATCCTGTCAATAAACAGACCTTCTTCGGCATGATAAAAACAGGGAAGGAATTAGCTGAATATTTAAAGCAAAAGTGGATATTTGAATAAGGTAATACGTCTGAGGTGATGAATATTTAAATTTCTCTTGTTCTTTTTCCCTGAAGAGCAACCTTTCCAACACATACAGAGAGTAATAAAGCACAGAAGACAGTAAAAAGTCTTTGGATAATTTCCATTAATGATACACGTTGTAAATGTCTCAATTCAGATCATACATACCTGGCAAAACTATAACAGCAATTTATAACAGTCATTTCTTTGACAAAATGGTTTACCAAACCATGTAGTGAACACTCACTTGAAACTTCAAATGAAAGTTAAGACTTTATACAATTTTGTTGCCATTTAACCAGCCTTATGTACAACTGTTAGGTTCTACTTTGTAGAGAAATCAAGACAGGTTGAATACGACAATCTTTGTTTTTCTTAGTCTTTTGTAAAAATGCTGCACCTATTTTCCAACAAGAGGTGCTGAACTACAGATTTTGCAATGATTATAGATGGTCCTCTTACCCTTGCCTTCCTTCTCACTTTCTACTGTGAACTGTTGCTCATCCAGTCTTTAACCTTGGACATCTTTCCATGTCAGGTTTAAAAGTTCAGTGGCCCTCCCTCATCAAAGGAAAGCTGTACAACTTATGATGAAAAGCACAAATCAACTTCTCAACACCCTGGGAAGCCCAGCAGTATTCTTTTGGAAGGATTTAAGCCTCAGCATTCATAAACATTGATCCCTTCAAGTAAAGATTCATTGCACTGCAACTTCTTGGCAAAAGGGCTATTTTCACATTCATTGCATTGGCACCTGTTTGAGAATGAACCTTTTTCAGCATTTCTAAGTCATTCCCAAAGCTGAGGAAATTTCAGAAAACACAGTGTTCCTTCTAGCTTTGCATAAACCTTCTGCCCTGTATGAGAGCCATCCAAACCTCACTGTACATCTTGTCCATTACAACTTTAGTAGTAGCCACAACACTGTCACATCAGTCTGAACACTGTATGGCTTCTTCCTGTAGAGTTTTCCCCCATGTCTGACCAGGAGATTAATTTCAGTAGCCAAAAAGCATAGCCAACAACAGGCATATATCCAGCATCTTCTTGTAAAGGACTTCCTCTTGGTAAGAGGTCAGTAAAGGTAATTATGCCTCTTCCATGGCTATTGATTCTCATGTTTTGCTGCTCTTACTTTCTAGCAAAAATTGAGAATTAGTGCTGTCATGAAAACACTGCCTTAAAGGAACAATTTCTTGAACTTATATTTTTCTAGCTAAGCTAAATCATATTACTGGAATAACAATAATTCATACAAACCACTGTAATACTAAAAATAAAACATCTCTAAGAATATGCCTCCTCCACTGAATTGCAAACAAGATTAGACAGTGTAAAATCAATACAAAATTGTATTAGCCACAGAGTCTATTTTCTACCAATATTACCTAAATGCAAATGCACATTTCATTTTAAAATGATTGTGTTTCTATGTCACCACCATGGAAAATGCTATGACACCATTTTAAAATTAAATTCTTCTCACAGTTAGAAAATATGGAAGAAAAGACAAGACCAGCTGCAGCCCGTAGTTGTGCTAATTAAAAATCAATCCATTGCTAGTGTCTTACACCAAGTAAAATCACGAAGTTGAGATGGTTTGATATGGTACTGAGACAAGAACTGCATTAATTAAAAAGTTAAAGGCGAGACTAAATTCCACAAAAACAGGGTGAGAGTCATAATTGTCTCCAATACTGTAGCTGACTGCTCTTCACACATTCCACATGAATTGACAGGATTTTCTAAAGCTCTGAGAGGGAGTCCCTGCAGGGCCACACAGCTGGATTCTCTTCCTCTATGAGGATCCACCAGGGCACGTCCTGAGTGCACACCTTGGGACAGGGCTGTAAGCCTAGAACAGTGAGCATGACAGAGCACAAGCACACATAATGCACTGCCTTTCCAGCTAAAAGCAGAGATTGAGTGTTAATTCTCCTGCCCTGAAATGTGTTTTCAGTCCCACTTTTCCTTACAGTAAAGAAGCCATTAACACTGTGCCTTGGGAATGAGGGGTAAAACTTAAATTAGATAGAGTCTCAGGGGAAAAAATCAGATTAATGTGTCTCCCAAGCCTTGCCCTGAACTTCACACCCCAGTCCCCAACCTACAAAGCAAAGCCCTCACCTCATCCAGTCCTCACTCTCATAGGGCTAAAGGGTAAGACTGGAAGGGTTTTGCCACTTGGGCATATAAAGGTAGTCCTATCTCTAAAAAAAAATAAAAAATCACTTTTTCTTTAGATCTACTTTTCTATTTTTATGATTATCACCCAAATAAGCAGAATACACACACACAAGTTGCTGAGAATTTACAAGTCATATAATCATTATGTTAAGTTTATAGCTGAGATTTTCCCACCTCAACAACTTTAGAAAACACCCACGTGATTCCCAAACAAGAATTTGCCAGTATTTTTACTGAAGGCTAGAAGTTTACTGGAAAACATCCTGAATTGGCTACCTCCTGCTTTTACCCTACAAAAAACAAGAGGATAGGGTGCCCATTTTTAGTATGAGCATCCCTCTAATGAAATAGCAAGGATATAAACTAGTAGCTATGATACAATATGATATTTATGATATGCAATCATAAATAATGGTTATTTTATATGGAAATACCATTAATATAGTTGAAAAGAATCATGAAATAACCAACTGCAGAGATGCTTTCAAAAGTAAGATTAGAGTGAAATTCAGCTAAATGGAGTACTTGCAAATTACCTAACCAGCCATTTACACCTAGAGAGAGCTGTGTGCTATTTTTCTAGAATGAAATTTAACTACTGATTTATTCATTTATCCTTGAAAGATCAGCATCTGCGGAGTCTGGTTCTCTGTCTTCAAATTTTGTTCTGGAGCTCCAAATTGGAAATAACGAAAGAGAAAAATAATGAGTCACACAAAATATCAGCCTAGCCTTAAAGGACATGTATGACCACACAGTCACAGTAATTTACACGCTACACCACCAAAAATCTTAGCTAGGAAACAGGTGACCTCAGTGAAGTTTCCACTCTGGAGGAAGACAGTGTTGACATTCAGCAACAATCAAAAGAACATTCATCGTCAAAAGAATCTTCCCAATTTCACTGGAAATTAGCTATGGAGTTGATACAACACATGATATAAATGGCCAAATTAGAATTTTTTTGCAGGGGGTGGGGGGAACCAACCAACCAAAAATCCTAACCACAAATCAAGATAATACAACCACAGTTTTTACATGTTTATTGATGACAGCATCTCAGGGTTTTATTCTACCAACAACTGTAGTCTATGTGTATGTGCATGTTATCAAATACGAATCCTTATAAAACAGACTTCCAAATAAATATGTCACTTCTGATGCAAATATTAATGGGTATTCAGCACACAGTTATCAGTCATTCACAAACAGAACTTTGCATACGTAAGAACAGAAAATGGACAGAGATAAAGAAGAGGCAGAGCCTTAAAAATAAGTGCTCATTTACAATTCTTACATGCAAATAGTAGCTTCTACTAAACTCATGTTGTTATAAAAATTAATGGTAAGCCAATAAATTAATATGTTTTACAAGCACAAAGCAATCCAAAAAGAATGAATATTGGCTAATTTCAAATCTAGTCTGTTTGATTATTTATTTAGTACTAAGATGCATTTCAAGCAAATTTACATATATAGTCATAAAGCAAAGCTGTGTACCAAATTACCATGACCAGAGCAGATTATCAGAAGACTTATTCCCAGAATTTTGAACACTGTTCTAGAGGTAACTAATGAATACATCCGGAAAATACTCAATATATTCATCAGTTTTGGTTCCAGGGATTTGCCACTTGGCCATGTCCTTGTAAGAAAAGCAGGGAGCAGTGACTGGTGACAACCCAAATTCCTAATGTGACAGCTGGGCAGATAAGCCAGAGATGCTCACCAGTGTAAGTTACTGAAATACAAATACCAAGGTACAAATGTCTGCAAGCTGTGAACCGGCCATATCAACTTGGCCAAACTGGTGGTTGGCTGGTGATGCCCAGGAACAAAGTTGCCCTGCCAGACTGGACCTTACCACAGCCTCCACCATCTCCTCCATTTGCTTCTCTCTCTTTTTTCAGTACTACATCAGTCATGTTCCTGTTGATAAAGCCAGCTAGTTTTCTTCCCACACACACCCTCAAATTGTTTTACTCCATCAAGTGTTTCCAGCTGGATGTCACACTTGACAGCCTCACAGCTCATGCTCCATTACAAACCCTTCCCTTGGCTTGATGTACACATCAAAGGACAACTACGCAAGTTCCTGACACATTACAGGAGAGGGGAAGAGAGATATTGCCCCTAACTATATTTGGGATCTCTTGTTTCTTTCACTCACCCTCAAAATAATAAATAATTGAGAACAATCCAAGCACCAGCAAAAAAAAAAATCAAGGTAGCTTTACAAAAGTGAAAAAATTAATTTTTACAATCTCTAAAACTTAACTATTCTCATAATCCTGCAACAGACATGACTTGTATATGTACTAAAAACAAAGCCCTAAACATTTTATAGTATTTTGTGAATCATACTAGTTTTAAACAAGTAGAGATTATAATAGTGAATACTGAGGCCTGCCACATAATGTAAACCACCTATTCAACTGATGCAGATGATATGATTAAATATTCCAAAACTATAAATATTATTTCATTTATATCCCAGGGGATGGTTTAAAACCCACATTTGTACAGAAAAGACTATTTTATGCAAATATATTCACATATATATACACACACACATGTATTGACAATAGAAAAAACATTCTGTAAAACAAAAGGTTTATGAACAAATAATTATCCCATAAGAATTGCAGTAAGGAATTACTGCAGTAATGAACCCAGGTATTTAGTTCCTCTACTTTTTCTTTTTTACAAATCTGTTTTATATTGTATTTGATACTCTGGTATTTTATCTCCCATAATGACTGTGAAAAATGGTTATGTAAGTAGTTTAAACTAATGTTGTAAACAGGTTTTCAACTATTTTACCGTATGTTAAAGATGACAGAAGATGTTACAACAAGTGATGAAATTCATTCACAAAGAATTCATAGGGTTTTATGCTCTAAGGGTAGGAAATCATTTTGGCTGCCTCCCAGAATGAACTGTTTAATCAGAAAACAGTTGCACTAAATTAAATAGCAGCTCAGTGCTGCAGAACTCACTGACTCTTCCCATCATCAAATTTCTCATTCAAGAGATAAACTTCTTCTCAGTTAATTGGTAGAAATAAGGGTTTGTGCAGTTGTGACTGCTGAGGCTACACAATATTGTGACAGACACTGATGTATCAGCATTGCAGGAATTCCTTTTAACCTCCTGAAGATCCCAGGAAAACTCCCCATTAGCCACTGCACTGGACTGTGGAGGAAGAATCACAGTAGTGGGCAGACTGGCCTCTGCAAGTGTGAAAGGCAAAGAGTAACTAGGAAAATTTATCCCTAGAGATGGAGTAATTTGTCCCTCTGAAAGCATAAACTCCTTAGAATCCCCCTGAGCAAAGTAGGGACCTTTAAAGGGGACATTAGCTTTTAAAGGCACTCACTCAGTATCACTGCTTCAGAGATACTTAATGTAAAACACGGCATATAAAAAACCATCCTGGTAACAGCCCTCATTTATTAGGATTTAAGTAGACCTGATCAAAGGCATTCACATGTCAGGCTGTGAATATAGCCTGCTGTAGATAGCAAAATAAATGATTGCCTTCTCTAGAAACGCAACAAAATACTGAGCTCACTTGGAACATCATCTGCCTTAACACTGAGATGAACAGATCATTCCTTGATTTTTCCTTCAAATACCAGTTGACATTGGTACATTTCCATTCCACCAAAAATCTCCCTGGCATTTTGCATCTCCTGAAGCACAATTAAAGTATACCTGTAAAACCTGACTAATTTCTAATTTATAAAAAGTAATGCAATTATCTTGTTCAAATTAGATTTAATTACTAAGCCTCTGAGCAGTCTAAGAATATTTTTTGATACATGCTCAGTTAAAAACTGCCATAATTTTCAGCAGGGAACATGATGTCCATTTCTGGATGCATCGTTCCCTTTCCATTTTGATCATCTCTGGTTAATTACACCACCCTGGCACATCTCCCCACATGGTATCTAGTTCTGAAGCTGAAACATCCAAACCCAAAGGAAAATGCTAATAACTTTTCAGAGACAGTACATCCAAACCCCCTGTGATGCAGAAGAAAAACAAATCAACAGAAAACTGCTATCCGCCAATCCAACAAAACATCTCCCATTTTTTTCCTCCTTCCAGCAATGCCACTGAGAGCTGGCTTCCAAGAGCACAACAGGCTGCTGCTACATGTCAGCAGCAAATAATCAAAACGCTATCATGATGTAGGTTAAGATGGAAAACATCCCACTTACCATCTCTCTCAGCATATACACTTCAACAGCATCCACAGTACCTGCATGTCAGTATTCTCCAATTGCCTTTATTGTTTTCACTCCATAAATTGGCATCAGAAATAAGAGCCAAAGAAAGTGATAATAATGTAGATAGGGATGCTGAATGCCACATTCACTTACCTGCAAAAGGAAAAGGACAGGGTTTGATCTCACTAATCACACTAGTTGGCTAATCTTATTAGATGGCTGCTAATTATCTCTGACACAAAGAAGGATTACACGAGGCAGGCAGAGAAATGGGGTTTTTAAATAGATATAGAAATGTTTTTAATAGACTTTGATTGGTTATATTGGGAAAAGCAACAAATAATATATTTATCCAGAGATCATAAGCATTTCCCTTTCTGTTTGCTGAAAAGCAGATGTGACAATTAAACAGGTGGTGGAAATATAAACCCTCCTAAAACCTCCAGGGTGTTTTCTCAGGAAGTGTCTAATGATTGTCACTGGATCGGTTGCAGCACTTGCTTTATAGGCTAACGTCGTACAGGGAGTTGCTGGGGTTTTGCCAGTGATCTCCTTGGCAACTGGCTGCTCAAAGGAGCTACAAATAGAAGCAGTAAACCCCACTCCCGATTTCAGTCTCAAAGCAGTTTGCACTTCTAACGTTCACCGAGCAAGAAAATCTACATCCTACAAGGGCAGGATGCTCAAAAGAGCGTGCATTCCCTCTCAGCATACTACAGCCACAGATGTGGGAATAGCAACCTGATTCGTGCACCAGTTATGACAAAAAAACTGAATAAATGATTTTTAAAAGGCTTCCAAAATTATCCATTTTACAAGGAAAATTTTAAGAACAGTGGAGTGTTCACACTGACTTCTCAGTAGTACAAGGTATTCATTTGGGCTCCTCAAGCAGCAGAGAAAATGAGAATTTATTCGCATCTATTTTAAAGATTTATTATAGTGACTTAATATGATTAGTTATTTCTGCTTAGCCTACAATACAAGCATAAATTTACTAAATGTAGGTCACCCATGTATTTTATATAGTAAAACAATAAATACCAAACAAAATCCTAGAAAGAGCAATTTGCTGTCAGCTGCTCTGAATAACCACTTCATATATTATTTAACTGCATCACTCTAAGAATAACAATTAACCATTCATGCTCATTAAATATAAGTTCTAATTTCTTCTGCATTTTTCTTTGTAGCTCATTGGTAAAAAAACAAGATGTTTTCTTTAATAAAAAAAGCATTAGTATTACAAAAGAATTATTATCTTTTATCTACATAGCAGGCTTATTCATACAAATACATAGGAAACTAAGATATAGCTTCATAATATTTTACAGATAAAATTAATCATTTTCTAGGAAAGATTTCTAGGAAATAAGATTAATACTGACAAATCAAATTAATTTTGAAACATATTTCAGTATAAAATGTGGGTGCTTTTAGGAAAAGGCATTCCCTAAGTTACTCAAACACAGAAGTGCATGTGTTAGATAACACTATGCATAGATTCCCTAACAAAGTAAGCACAACCAAAACATAAGAAAATTGTATGCCACTAATACCAATGCCATAATCAAGGTCAAAATTAATCTTAAAACCTCCTGCAATCTCTTAACAGAGAAAATACTAAAGAAATGCGTAAGTAAACACATCAGTCATATAGACACCTTTGTAAAGAGACACAAAGTACATCCTTTGTTCCAGACAGGTTAGACCAAATGATCCTGGAGGAGGTTAGACCAAACGATCCTTGAGGTTCCCTTGCAACTTGATATTCTTCAACTATATGTAATACATGGCACAATTTTACACAATTAAATCGTTTTTACTTAAATAAAGACATAGTTCAATTTTAAAACTTGAAGCAGCTTTTCAAGTCTATAAAGGTTTCACTATATAAAAAATGTCTTACAATGTCTTGTTTAAGCTAAGTATAGAGTTTTACCAGAACTAGGAACATATTGTTTATCTTTTTAATTAGAGTTACAAAGATGTGTGGTTCAAAAGGGACTCATTATATGGAGTTGACATGATGAAGACAAAAATAAAGGTGTACATGAGCTGGCCCAAGTATCAGGCACAGCCCACAAACATCACTCAAACCCAAGCTCAATCCAATCTACTTTTCAGTGGCATTCTGAGATAACTTGCAGAGATCTTTCTGATAATGTGTGCATAATGATGTATTGTGTCACACACACAGCCAAAGTGACCTGTCGGATTATCACGTTCAAGCTCTACCAACACGGTGCATAGCCTGAATAGAGGCAGTGTATTTGGAATTAAATTGCTTTATAATACTCAGCTGCAAAGCTGGGGATCCAGACTGAGTAGATATACTCTGTTTTTTTACTATTCTGAGATGGAAGTGCTGAGCATTTGGAGGCTCATCTTTGTGTGAATAAATGAGTTACGTTCATTCATGAACAAGCAGCAACTCAGCTGATGAGGCAACAAACATCTCACGAGGCGATTTCCTCCCTTTGCATGAAAACTACCATCTGTTTGTAGTCTGGGGTCAATACACCAGAGTTAATCTATGTTTAGCATCTCATCTGAAAGCTTCCTCTGCTCTTGCTCCCATAAAGGGCCTGGGCAGGTTGAAAGGAATGGGAGCAGCCAGCGCCCATTGACTTTGAAGAGATCATACAAAAGCAATGACTAAAGGATTTAAAAGCTTGGCCTCAGGTGCACAAGGTGGTAGCAATTTTACAGATATTTCTCTAGAAGAGTAACAGATTTGATGCAAGTCCTTACAACCAATAGCAATTGCTAAGAAAATGACAAGGTGTACATACATTCCCTATGCCCCTTAGAGGAGGCAATGCCAGCAAGGAAGGCTCAAGTACAGAAACCAAAATAATCTTTGTAATTTGTTACTGGACTGGAGAGAAAAGCAGTTACCTAAAGAAATTACAGCACAACATGTCTCTAGTGTTTAAGACCAAGTGCCTGTGACCAGCCCACAAATAGGAATGGGAAGTTGTTCTTTGCTATCAAATTTTTGCTCACTGAAGAAACCAGAGCATTATTTTTAGGTAAAAAAAACTCCACAAACCAAACATGCAGTGATATTGACCATTGTCAAAAGATGTAAAGGACAGAAGAAAATGTACTCATTAATTCAAGGAGAAATTTTTTGAACAGACATTTCTCACTGAAGGGACTACTAATGAAGTTATGTACAACTGTTGCAATTCCAGGGCTTCATTGCTAGTAGGGAGTTATAAAAACCAAGAGCTAAGGTTATTTCTTCAGCTGCAAACAAGTTACCACCAGATAAATGAGCAGACTTCCCACAAGAGACAGCCCAAGAATTTTTGTTTGTTTTTCAGGGCCCAGATTTTGATAGCAAGAAGACAGTGAAAAATTATTCCAAGCTTGTCATATGCTTCCACCTGCCTGAATGAGTTCTGTAAAGGAGATGAGAGAACCACCAGAAGAACTGGCCCCTGTTCTGAACCACAGCCAAGCAAGATTAAGAGGAAAAGAAGCAAAACCTAATCAGTTAAAAATTACACAGGAGATCTATGCTAAAATTGGTAAAGGTGTGGAAAGCAGAATAAAAGATACTGCATCATCTGAAAGTACAGTGAATGGAATGAAAGCTGGATCTGACCTGGTCAAAAGTCTTAGAAATCATTACACAGAACATTAATTTCACATGGAAATGCAGAGATTAAAAGAGAAGCATGACAAAAACACATGCCAAACACAAGTCTGAGGGAAATAGGGTAGTCAGAGCTGATGGAAGAGGGATGAGCTTTGAACAAACCCAGCCAAGAGAAAACCATAGCATAAGCCAACTTTACATCAGTGGAAATGAACAGACAGCGACAGATTTTAGAACTCTGCAGCATGAAAAGCCAAGCCAAGAGACAATGGGAGAAGGAAAGGAAATGGAAGAAAATGGAAGACTTCCCAGAGCACACTCAAAGTTAGCAGAGGATCAGTGTGAAGTAGGAAGGCATTACTTTCTTCCCCTCCACTTAAGAGCAACCCTCTGTTTTATAGTGAGGTGATATTAAGAAGGCAAGAAAAGCTACACCTGCATAAGGAAAGCACAGTTATTTAAGGAGTAGAAAGAAGAACAGCACTAGTCAGAATACAGGTAAGAAAAAAGAAAGCACCGAAATAGGAGGAAATCCAGGAGGACAAGTATGAATGCAAAACAAATACAGGATTTGAACCTATAGTAAACAGTTTCTACAGCCTAGGGTAGGATATGAGGTAGGAAGGATGTAAGTGAGGAAGATTTTTTAATAGAATGTAAAGGCAGCATGAAAGAGTCCTGTCAAGTGAGAAAGTGTCATATCAATGTTCAGTGAAGGACCAGCACAACTTCCAGTTCCATTTAGGTGTGGCACCCAGAAGTCAAAATGATGCCAATAGCATGGTACCTCTCTGAAAGCGTGCAGGATTCTGAAAAGCGGGACTTCCGGCAAGATAAATAGATGCTAGCAAAAACAGATGTGATATTCTCTGGAACAAGGAAAAAATCTAATACAGAAAATTAAAACTAGATATACATTTTAGGGGAACACATCACCAGTCCCCAGTCCATACATGAGCAATCAAACTATGCATCAGTTTTCCTCAGCTCTAACATTGTAACCCTGTTGTCCTAAATTCTGTTTTCCAGGTGATATTGTTACTTTGTACTTCTAAAAGGTTATCTTTATTTAAAAAAGAAATAAAATTCTCTTGTATACATTAAATAGGAATCTGAAAGGAATTATTGCACTAAACACACAGTAAGAATCTTGTCAGTGAACCATTAATAATTCCACACCTTGTGTCTAAACCAAATGGTCTGAAAAGGACTATGAGCTTCTCTGGTGTGCAGGGAAGGCGTTGACAGAGGTTTTCGTCAGCACTTCAGCTAAGGCTGCGGACATCTCAGACCCTCTGGTTTTAATCTCACCAACAACCAATCAACTCATGTCCCTGTGCACCAGTTCCTGCTTCCCCACATGAGCCTGGGGGTTCCTCTGGCAGGGCAAGCTGTAAGAATGCCTTGAAGCATTGAGACTCACATAAAATTTGTCACAGGCTTTAATAAAAATGTACAAAACTGTTGACTCATTAAGTAGATTTGGGATCTGATCTCTACCAAATAATTTAGATTTCCTTCTGTTCACTCCTTCTGATTTTATAACATCAACACAATATGATTCTGGTTTTTACTACCTGCAGTCAGTCAAGAAACAAATATGAGAAGGTTTTGTCTACACAAAAGTGAACACTAATATTGTAAAGTGTCCCTTTGCTCCATTTATATTTCAAAATTTATAAAAGGATATATTTCACCTTTCAGGCACCATTTTCCATGCCCTGCAATTCACAGTTAACAAAGACTGTTGAGAAAAAAGGGATGTCTAGAAGACTTCAAGACACACTCTCCCCACCCCCCAAACCTTTAATGTTTAAAATGGTCCATGATATTTTTTGAAACTATTTCTGTCAGTAGAGGAAGGCTTGCATTTGCTTGAAAAGGAAAATCCATTATTCTTTAAGGAGCAGGGTTATCTACAGAACATGAACACTATTCACCTCATCAAAGTAACTTGGGGGTCACGTAAATCACTCCTGACCACAAGAGCTGGAACCAAAAAAAGAATCTCTAAACCAGTGTGTTGTGATCAGATACAAGCAACTAAACCAAAAATGACCAAGGCAGCTGTTTCAATAAAAAATTCCATCCACAGTTAACTGGTCTCATGCTGTTTAACAGTTAAGATAAGCTGCAGTCAAAACATATATCTACTGTATATATTATTTTGAATCACATATGAACATGTTTATATAGAGCCAAGAAAAAACTCAAAGGCTCCATTAATAAAACATGACATACTTTATCCTCTTGGACGAGAGATGGATCATGAGTGCTGCAGTCATGGCAAAGGCAAAAAGCCTCAAAAACCCAACAAAATGATCCCTGACAACAACAAAACAAAGAATCCAAAACCAACAGAACCAGAGAAAACCCTAAGTAATTCCTGAAAACAGAAACTCGCTCCATTTATGACTCCATTAGCAGGGGGGAAAAAAAAAAGTCAGCAAATGCTTTTCTAGAGGAAAATGCACTCATTCTAATTCACAGTAAGCAACAAGGGCAGGAAAGTGCCTAACCTTACTCTTTGACTAAAATGAAATACTTTTCTGCCCAAAATCCTGTGAAGGACCACAAACAAAACCAATGTAGTGCTTATCTCCTGGAGCTTTAATTTTTCAGCAATTGCAAATGGCTCCAACTTCAGTTTATGCAAGCTTGTGACAAGCTGAAACTATGAGAAATTGGGAAAAATGAAAACATTTTGCACAGTGAAATCTCTGACACAGCGAGTATTAATTTTCATTTTAGCAGAAATTCATCATCTAACCATATCACATATATCCCCCATGCACAGTCTCTCTCTTCTTTGCTCTTGGTTGGGAATTTTTAGGTCAGAATTTTGGAAAAATAAAATGAAAAGGAGGCAGTTGTGAGGGTTGTATTAAATGGAAAGAGTGAAGAGAGAGCTGTGTGTGGAATCAGATTTTCCATATGATCCCTGCATATATGGGCTGAATCCCAAAAGGTCCTGAGCAAGCCTGATGTCTTTTCACTACGCAACTCTTAGGTATAGTTTGAAAACGCAATGACTGAAAACACATTGCAAGAATTATCAAGGACTCTCCAAAAATCACAGGCAAATGCTGCACAAACTGTCAGTAACACTTACCTGAGAAGGCTGATAGAAAACACAGCCCAAAATTTGATGAAAATAATAAATTTTGCACATTTGTCAAAGTTTCTCCTCCTACACTTTCTCTCTTATTTGTTTTGTCAGAAAAGACAGTAAGTACCTCTATAGTAGTTTTAATGCTTTCTTCACTAAAATAATTCCTATTGCTTTCGGTACATTTCCAGCAAATTCCACAGCTGGGAAAAAGAAAAACCAACTGTAAGACTTTTTAATCCAATATTTATTTCATGAAAAGAAATACTCTTTCAACACCACACAGACATTGTTTTCTATGAAGTAGTGTACCTTATTTGGCATCCAGACAACTCTTGGCACTTTATCCAGAAGTACCAAATTTCACCTCATGGAACCGGCATTCACAAGTGTTATATATCCCACAATTATTTCAATAAATACCAAATCAACCTCATTAAACAGCAAACAATAAATTTTTTTTTTTAAAAATGTATTACAGTGTAGCAGTAACAGTAATGCCAGAAAATACAAAACCCACCCCGCCAAGGGACACTTAAGGGCATTATTTGGAAGAGATTGATTAAAAAGTATAACACATACTTTAGGAATTTTAAAATCAAAATCAGTCACCCTTCTAGAAGAAACATACTTCTGCTGAACTACAAATTACAAATTATAGAGCTGACTAAAGAAATCAGAGTGAATTTCTCTGCCTCATGCTGTTGAAAAGTTTAATCACTATGTTTCTTCCTAGCTATGTGTGCTATGAATTTATGAATTTCGGGTAAGTTAAGAGTGCTTTAAAGACCCAGGAAGAGACAGTAGTATTTGCCAGGTATTATCCCTAATATCTGAAACCAGCTGGGGCCTAGGTTGTTGCTGTACCCATCTCAGAAATTTCAAATACAAAGGCATCAGACATAAAGTGCAGGCTGAATTCAGGCAGACAGCAATATAAGAATCCCGCAAAATTAGACTTGGACATCTCTGTACCTGATTTTATAAGAATCTTCCTGCTAAACGTCCCCCAAAAGGTGAATTCAGCTCTGAATATTTATTCACACCAACAGTCCTGCTGAAAAGTTATGAAGTAATAAAGAACTTGTGCTTTTGTGCTATTGTAAAATGCACAAAGGCAATTGGGCAGCACGCCCAGAGCAAGGCAACTCATTTATTGACTGTATTTTGCCATGGTTACCTGGATTCACACACTACAGGAAAGCATGTATTTATTCCAATGCTGTAGGAAACTCAGGAGGGTAATATGCAATATTGATGAACTACACAAGAGTATTACATGAGGACACTGGAAGTTGCTTTGGGAAGAGTTGTAGGGAAAATACCAAAACCAAGCCTGCTAAAGAGTTTTTCAGAGAACTGACCTTTACTACTATTAAAAGCAGAATACACAGCAATGAAAAATACAATTCTGGAAAATCTACTTTGCAATTTACTGGGATTTTAATTTCTGTCACTTGGAGCACCTTTACTATAACTTTGCCAAAAAAGTCCTTTAAAAACAAACTAGTTTGTTTGCAAAAGCTTGCAACTCACTGTGAAAAACAACTTATCTAGGTCTCCTATTTTCAAGTATGATGCACATTCCCACATGTGAGAAAAAGCACTGTAGATTTTTTTTGGTATCAGTTTGCTGTTATTGGTTCCATGGAGATTAACATGCTTCCATCTCTCAGCTGTCAGCTAGGTTATCTAGTTTCTTTCTCCAAGTTACTTAGACTGTTACTCATGTTTTTTGTTTTTTTCATCCAAGAGCAGTAAGCAATTCAAGTTCAGCAATACAAACATTCTGCAGGTGAGTTTCATATTATTGGCACCATTCATAAAAGGTGACACATTACACATGACAGTGCAGTGCCACTGGCAATTATTTTTCATTTGAGTGAGACCGTTAAGAACTCTGCACAAATCAAGTGTTCTCCACCTGAAGAATGGGCACATCACCTTCACGTACCAGGCAGCTTTGAGAAAAAAAAATGCCTAAAAGCATGGTTTGAAATCAGTGGTAGAAGATATTGTGGAACAGAAAGTTACGGTTAAAAGTGACACAAGGTTTCCAGGTGCAACACTTCACAAACATAGCTGCAGAACTTCCACACTACAACTTCAGCAGCCAGGTTAGACTGAACAGAGCTGCCTACCGCACTCTGTGCAGACACACATACACAGAATCCTAAAAAATTCAGAGTGGAAGAACAGGAAGATAGTGAAAGTTGAGAAAAATCATTAAGCCAACAGATTCAGTCCCCCATGTCATGCTGTTCTTTGGAAAGTTGCAAAGACTATTTGGGAAATTCTACAGCATGTTCAAGAAGTACGGCTATATGTACCAAACCTAGCCTGTGCTGCTTCTAGAATGTCCTGGCAAAAGACTTGCATAGAAACACAAACGCCAGGATACCACTGCAGCAGTCAGCTCCAATTATTTACAGGAAACAAGTGTCAGTGCTTTAAGAACTTCCATTTTCCTAATAGTGACTGGTTCACTGATCACAGCTTGTGAAACAGCTTGCTTTTCAGCTTATAGCCAGAATGCAATTCAGCTAGGGGTAATGTAAGATTTCATATGAAAAGCTAGAGCAATGACAATATGGGCAAAGTTTCTGTCTCCCATTTATTTCCATCCTCACTGTTGACAGTGAGGTTAGAGCTTCTCCAGGGGCTCTGAACATAAGGTCAAGGTCTGTTGGGTAAGCAGGAGCCTGCATTTGCCTAGAAACTGCATAAGAGATCAGAAGAAAAAATAAAAGTATCTAGTTAGCATCTTCATCCTCCAGATTCCCTTCAAAGACCCTCAGCCTTTTGGATGAAACAGAACTGCTCTCAGCCTTTCAAAACACCAGAATAGTACCTGTGCTACCATGCTCACTTTACACTGAGCTCCAAGTTCCTCCAGCAGCTGGTTGACCATTTGCTCCTCCTGACCCCTGGGAGCTCCATAGACAGGTTTTCTTTTTGTTACTATTATTACTGCCTCCATCCTAACAGGTCTTCCAAATTTGTGCCTTCTGTACAAAAGAGAAGTATTTAAACAGTAAGGTTTAGAGACAAAATGGAACCATCATGGTTGTTATGTTCTCCCTAAACACAATTTGCTCCCCAATTTCTTATCATTTAGATGGTAAAAAGGTTGAAGACAAAGACCAGGTCCTTACCTCATGCAGAATGCAGCATAAAAGGCCTCTGAGGGTTACAGTAGATTCTTTACTACTATTAAAAACAAACTTACAATTATACTTTACTACACAGGAATTTCTCAGCTCAGGCTCTTCAGTATCTCAAAACAGCAACTGAAACTGAAGGCTGTTATTTTTCAGACTGCCCTTTCTTGATTGTTTTCTCACTATAAGCACACTAATCCTTTCCTCCCAAAAGCATTCTACAACTATCCTGCATTGGCATTTAATATTTCACGATGACTGTCCAGTGAGTGGCATGTATGCAAAAGATAACCAAGACAACAAATAATTAGTATGTTTTGGCTGGCTGAATACCTCCTGCAAAGAAAACAGCAATTCATCTCCTCACAAGAGACAAAGGAAAAGACTGAAGGAGCTCTAAGACATCTTGCATTAAACCATTATATTCCTTCCCTGCAGTGTAATTGCTTATTTAAACACATTAAGAGAACTAAGAGTTTCTGTGCAGTAAACAGAGACAATGTCCCACGCCCCCTCCCTTTTCACTCAGCTTTAAAATCAACTGAAATAATGCAAAAGTAATTGAAGTGATAAGTCAGAGCTATGTTTTCTTTCTTTTTCAAATTAAACAGTTTCAGCTGTAACTGGTGAGAAAAACTGAATTGGATTTTTCAATTTCCCAGATTGTCATCAATTGCTTTTTCACTGTTGCACCCTCTCTGAGCTTCCTTCATTTTGCCTGGACATGATTGAAAATTAACTGGAACACAAAATGGAAATGTTCCTCCTCTCTATTAGGAACATCTATCAGTGATAGCTGGAAGTCTGCATTCTCCCTCTGCCTGTCATCTCCTCATACTGAAAGTGGATACAAAAATGCTTTCATTTTCTTCTCAGGCAGGAACATAGCCCTTCTTCTATGTGACTGAAAATCCCTTATCTCTCCTCACTCTACTGCACAGCAAAGATGGAGAAAGCCATTCCCAAATCCTAGTGGCTTGTATACAGAACCAACAGAGGGAGAACATTTGTGAGTTAAGTTGATCTTTAACAAACCCATGTCAGAAACACCAGCAGAAAACCACATACGTGACTAAATACCACAGGACCTCCCAACTTCTGGAGAAGATGGAGCCCCAAACCCAGTAACTACACAGGAATATAGTGGAATTGAGTTGGGGGGGAAGTGTGTCTCTAACCCTGAATATTCTTGAAATTCTGCTTGCACTGTCCAGCTCAGTTTATGGAATAAGTGACTGCAAACAGCTGTGCTCTTCCAAAGCTAACCAACATAAGAGCAGGAAGCACCTTTGGGCAGGCAGCCACTTCTGCTGATAGCAAAACAGCACCAGCTGCCCTGCCATCCCTCTCCACCTCACACCAGTATCTCAGAGAGCCCCAGTGAGGTCTGCAGCTCAGACTTGATAATTACTGTTCCTCAGCAGCCTTTCATGCCTACAGCACCATGTGCTTTTGAGTTCTGGTTCATCACATCAGCCATTTGGGGACTGTTCCAAAACCACATGTGGCTCAAGAAAAGAGCCACTTTACCTAAACAAGAAGACTAAGATTAGCTTCCTGCACCCAAAATGCCTGCCTGTCAGATTGAATGTCAGGCACACTCTGAGACATGGCAATGGAGAAAGAGGCCAAGTTGCTATTTAAGCTCTCAAACCTCTTCTAGGGACAGTACTGAAAAACAATACCTTTACATTGAAGGAAGAGAGGTGTCACATTAAGACTTCTTTGAAAGTGTGTGCAATACTGGAGAGCAATGAACAGAAGTGAGGCAGAGAATGAGAGGATGGGCAAATCGTTACTGAGTACATAAACATTGCCAAGTATTAATCAAGTACATTTCTCCCTATATCAAATTCATGGCATACAGAACAACATAGTGTGAAAGTTTTCACAATAAATGCTCTTCATATCAAGAGAGAGCAGCAGATTCTGCTTCCAGTGAGCAGGGTCTTCTTTGAAGCCTTAGCATCTGACAAATTATCAGTCAGAGAGAACAAAATTACTTTCCATCCTCTCCCATATTTCCACACTTACACATCTGCAGAGAAAGCCAGTCATTTCCAAAGTGTTTCGAGTGTTAATATATCCAATTCTTTTAAATAAGAAAATACATATGTATTAGTCACATAAAAAGCTTCAAAACCATACATAAAATCTGCAAAATCTACAGCAACCCATGCTGATTAGCACATCTGTGCCAGTTTAAGTGGATGCCATTGATTTAGCTCATCAGACAAACGTGTTTACCATCAGCTATGCTTCTCCTATACTTCCAGTATAAAACTCAATGGCAGATACATGATGCAGAGTCTTAAAAAGGACAAAACAAGTACTGATGACTTATCATGAGTGATTTCATGCAGAAGCTTCCAGTTGTAAGCCCCTATTTACATAAATTCAAACTCATGGATAAAGGAGTTCTAAGAGTAACTACCTCAGTTATCCTTAAAAATTCCACTGAAAGTCAAAGAGAAAATGCAAAGGGAAGGAGTGTGCTGAATAAATCAAGGAGTGGCACATTTTTCGTTTTTCTTCCCCTCTGAAAAGGTCATCCACTAGCATTTCTAGATTGATTTTTGAGATGTCAGTGAGTGGAGATAACTAACATCCAGGTTTAATCCCATCAGTGTCACTGTCTTACAAATGGTGGAACCCACAAGTGATGACAACAAAGACAAAAACAGGCAGTATGAATTCAAGTATTTATCTGCCATTGCAAGGATATAGCAAGGTAACTAAAAACACCCTGAGCACATGCAGCAGCTTTTCTTGGCTGCTGATCCTGAGATGGTGTCAGTTTTTGATAGCTCATGCTATGAAACACATCAGTGCTTGAAAGGTTTTCCTGGCTGGCCTCACTCTGTGTTGCTGCAGTTAGCTAACAGCCAGAAATCCCCTTGACCAGCTTTCTTTCCACTCCGTTAACACTTTCACTTACCCACCTCAGCCTGTTTATTGCAGACTTCACTGGATCAAAACATGACATCAAAATTATAAGGGGTTTGCTACTGCTAAAACATATTCTTGCTAGAGTACAAATACACAATCAACTACTTTCAGAGTATTCTCTTGCAACGTTATTAAAGACTAACCACTCTGGAAAAATCTTTTACATTTTACCAGTTTACCTTCAGGTCAGTAAACTGCATTAAAAACATTGGACTAAGATCTCCAATACATGAAACAATTTCATTACAAGCTCTGAAAAACATCACTTACAATATTGTGTACTACTTTTCAAGCGGCCAATCATGAAGCATCACTGCTGGCTGGTTATATTGTGCATGAAAGTGGTTCAGAAGTTACAGCACAAGACTACAAATTGATCCTTCTTGGGTTTATTCCCAGCTCTATTTGTGATTTGCAGTAAAACAAGGAGTACTGTCCCTGCCCTCCAATTTTCCTGCCCCACTGCCCCCCCCCCCCCAGCCCAGACAAACTCTGTGTTTCTCAAGTACCCACCAAGAACCCGCACTCCAGTTTTTTCCCCCCACAACTAATGAGTAAAAAATCCACAGGTGAGCCAGAACTAAAAGAAGGACACTTAATGCTGAACACTAATCAGTAAATCCTATGCATGATGTGTACTACCCAGTAAGGTAGCAAGCAGCATCCTATATTTCACATTAAGGTAGATGGGATGAAAATCTGTTAATCATTTATAAACCTTGGTTTGTGCCGCCCATTGCTTCGCCTCTCTGTTTTGATTGCAAACTGGACGGTTTTTATTGCTACCACATCATCTAAGCTTCCTCTTGCTAATCAGAGCCCTCTTGTCACTCCTGTATTCCCCTGATTCTCAAACCCTGTCTATGCCCTGCTACTTAAGACTTCCTGTGTTCTGTTCTGCTGTCATTTTTCCTTCCTCTGTTCTCCTAGGAAATCTGCCATATCTCCATTTCTGTGCCCTATCACCTCTGACAGTCCAATCTTGCAAACACAGATTTGTGCTAGGCAATTCAAGACGGCAAGCTAGCTCATTCAAATCTGTGATATTTAAGCTCTTAGTCAACAAATAAGCAAGTCACTTTTTCACTTTGGTGTTAGCTGCTTTTGCTATCATTACTGCATTTGGCAACTAAAATAAAACGCTCCTATGGTGAATTTGCTAAAAAGTGAAATCAAGAAAGTGGTGTAATGGATGCATTCAGAAGAACAGATTTTAATAATATTAATTCAGTAATACTAAATATGCTTATTTCCACAGAGGCAATAATGCCATATATACACCGTGTCATCAGAAATAATATATGCAACTATTTATCCAATATACAGCAACTTTATTTAAAAAAGCTGTTTCAGCCTTATTACAGATGCATTTCGAATTTGACAAGTAATTCAGCTGGAAAAATAAAAATCATGCCACACTGACATGCTCTTCTTGCCTTGTCTGCCTTTGGCCTTACAGCTCCATGTCCTACTTGTGTGGATTTGAGAAAGACAAGCACTCATTTCTCATTTTCCTCTCCATGAAGGGATGTGAACCCCCACATCTTCCAGTCACCAGACAAAAGCTTCAAATCTATATCCTGAATCAGCAGACTGTGGACTAAATACATAATTTCAGCACTGATTTGAGGTGGGCTCCCTCTGAGATCTGTTGTAGCAAATATTCCGTTTTGTGAAAAACATTTCAGCATTGTGGGGGGAAGGATGGGGGGAGAGATGTCTTCTGACTTAGGGAATCCAGAATAGAATGAAGAATCTCTATTGTGTTATGTGGAAGGAATTATGTGCTCATACCAATAGGCAACCAAACATTGATGAATATGTGCTCAGATTTTTTTTTTGTCCTATACATGTTTCTGTGGTCATCTATTTCAGAGAAGCAAATGTTCCTCAGCAGATTTATAACACCCCAGTCACACCCTGCACTGGCATCTCTCAAGGCACACTAATCAGCTCTGCTTCCTGCCTGCGGCACATTAGGTCATCCTCTCCCGCTCTCCAGTCACACTGGGCACCTCAAACAGGCAGCAAGGAGGGCAAAGCTGCTCTTCTCCAGTCAATCTATATTAAGGGGCTTACACTGCAAAGCAAAGGAAGTGCTGAAAGAGGATACAAATAGATTAATATTACAGCTCATAAGCAATCCCAGGAAATTAAAAAAAGTCTGCCTGAACAACACAGACTGATTTGCTACAGGCAGCTCTCACCATAGTAACCAGATAGCCTGTCTGTGTCTGTTAGCTAGGGCATTTGTATCTGAGAACATTTTTCTCCATTTCTGTAACACATGATTTGTAATTTGGTGACAAATTTCAAACAGCTGAAAAATAATAATCCAAACCTAAAGGAAATGTCCTCTTTTTACAATATATATACAGAGCAAAGGGAGAGAGAAAGCTAAGACTTGTATAACATGGTTTCTTTGCACAATAAAGCCTTCTCACTATAGAGATATCTTAAACACGATATATACTACTCTGAACATTATAGATCTTGCATTCCACCACACATCACAGGTATTTAGTATTTGTGTGCAATGAGATAATTTATTTTGGTAGCTATTAATTCTAGCAAAAACACTTGTCTATATTTTATTTTTTTGTCTATATTATACGGAAATTGTATTTCCTCAAAGTTCTTTTACATGAAATCTACATAAATAATCAACAGCTAGTAGCCAAAACAAACAAATAGATAAATTACAATGACCACACAAGTAGTTTTTTTTCAGTTACTCTTTTCAAGCTTTATGGTAAGTTTTCAATATAGAGCACGTTGAGCAGGTAAGAATAGTAACTGCTGTGTTTATATTCTATTGTGAACATACTCCTTTAAGCTCACTCTGGGAGGTGAGGCTTCAATCACATCCTCCAGCTTGCATCTTTCCGGCAGCTCACACGAATTATTTTGCTGATACCACCATGTCAAAGGGACCAGGCTTCCATCTGTACATTCCCCTAATATACTTCAAATTCCTAAAAAAAACCCTGCTCTATTTTTCATTTACAGTTCTTCGGCTGTACTAAAGTTAGCCAATGTGAGGACATACAGGAGTAGCTGTACAAGTGTCTCGTGCTACAAAGCTCAGAAAAGATCATTCAGGATCATCCTCTTGGTGTCACGTCAGAGGGAAACAAACCCCAGGGACACACCATCAGACTTCCTGGCTGTTCCAGGACATGTGAACATTTGCATGCTACAGATCCCATGCTGAAGCCTCAGACCAATGCCAAGCCCCTCCGGCCACACCTTGCCTCCAGCACCGGGGCCCTACACAGGTCTGCACATTTCCATAAGGGATTACTGAGGTCCAGCTAATACATTCCACAGTTAGAGATATTTTTTTATATACCTGCAGTTTGATTCCTACTGTCAAGGAATTCAACTGAAATAGAACGTACCTTTCTTGTTTCTCCATAAGCATGCAGACCTCATTTCTCACAATGTAATTCATCACAAAAAAGGCTGCCAACACGGCCATTTTGTACTGTCTGCTACACAAGATTTTGCTGAGATAGCCATTAGTGCTAATGCTTATCCTGGCAATG
This sequence comes from Parus major, assembly GCF_001522545.3. Lineage (NCBI taxonomy): Eukaryota > Metazoa > Chordata > Aves > Passeriformes > Paridae > Parus > Parus major. The sequence goes on along the minus strand of NC_031775.1, from coordinate 5,238,649 downwards.
GATCACTCTACTGAATAGATTTGCTTGCTGTAATTATTTGAATTACTTAAAATTAGTGACATGCCAATCATTTGTTCAGCAGGGAGGAGATGCATACATTTTCTAGCAATAATCAACACAAAGTTGTCATAGTCAACCAAAATGGATTCCTGTCCTTAAATTCCTCTTAGAGTTACAAAACGTTTTAAATTAAAAGCTACTTGGGGCTTAGTTAAATAATCATTTAGAAAAGTTATGAAGAACTCTTACGAGACAGAATGAATACACTGCAATTCTAAACACAGACATGCAAGTACATGACTCACATAATTCCCCAAAACTACCATAACTCACTAAGCACTATTTAGGCATTTGAAAAACCATTGGAATATACTAAAAATATAACACCTGGAAAGAGCAACTGAGTTGTGTACTTTAGTTACCAGCTCGGATTGGAGCCTGCAGTGCCTCAGATGCACACCCCTGTCCCTGGGACGCAATGGAAGTGCTGGAGATCAGTCAAAAATGTAAATCCTCACTGGATGAGCCACCAGCTGAGTGTAAACTCACTGTTGTTATGCACCCTCATATCATGTTTGCAAGTCATAAGAGATCCTGGCTGTAAGCAAGCTACTATTTTCTGGGGGCTTAGAGAACCAAAAATCTACAAGGGAAACCCCACAGATTTCTCGGCACACAGTGAGTGGCTGTCCTCTATTCATGACTGAATTTTCACTTTTAACAGGCAGCTCAGATACGAAGGTACACAAATACTGCAGCAAAATAGTTCTAAAGAGTTTTACTACCCTTATTAATTTTCACTGAACATGACTACAAAAAGGAAATGAAAGTAAAATTACAGTGACTGTTGAATACCCCCACACACAGACACACCTTTTCATTTCCAGGTATTTTTACTTTCCAAACAATTATGGCATGCCTACAAATGCTGTATCCTCTCAGGACCTTGCTTTATGAGTACTTGTTTCCTGATGGCCCAACCATCAGAGCAGCAAACACCAGTACTGATGTGCAAACCCTTGTGCACCTGGTGGATTTGGTAAGTGTTTATATCCATTCAGAATAAGTACAAAAGAAATGAATGGAAAATTTGGGTTTGGAAGCAGTATGTATCCACTTTTCACTGAAATAAATATAGATGACAGAGAGACAACAATATATCAGGTATAGATGAAAACCCACTTTCAAGGCAGGTGCCCTAATCTCCTCTTCATTTCCATTCCCTCCCCAGATCACTGACAACGTTCTTCTCAGTGTTGATTTTTTGCAAGGACAGACTTATAATAGTTTGTTCAATTTAGGTGAAGTGTGAAGATCCCACAAAACCTCAAATCCCCCAAAACTGCAAAATCCTTAAGTACTAACGCTGAAGCTGGAAGAGAAAACGCAAAATTCTGTACTTTAGGTTACACATCATACATATTTCCCAAAGCATATTTTACTTTTGCCTCAGCGGCACAAATATAAAACTATTATACATAATAATTTAAGCTCATTCTTAAACTGTGGATGTTACATTCATTTCCCTACTGTAACAGTAGTCATGTTTCTGCAATGGGAGTATGGCAGCTTCCTGAGGTTTGGATTTGGTAATGCTTTTTTACAGGTAAAACTGCAATCAGATGCAGATAAGGATTCAGTTCTTCTATACTTTCCTCACAATCCAGTGATTTTCATGAACAATATCCTTCTGAAACAAAGTTTGAAATCCAGGTGCCTACTCCATCTAATCTTTGTTCAGAGTTTTTTTTGTTTGGTGCTATGCTTGATTTTGGTTTTGTTTTTTTTTTCCCAAGAGAGCAAAACAAGGACAGATTGCCCATGCCTCCTGCTGAATCACAGAATAATAGCACAGGATTTATTTTATTCTTGATAGTGTAATATGCTAGACATGTGTTCCTGGTTAGGTACAAAGACCCATTTTTCCTTTGAATTATTTCACAAAGGACTAAAAATGATGTGTTTATTTGCATCATGCTACCATTATATGGAAGCCTGGCCTTAGAAGAAATGTATAACAATATTGAGTGAATAAGATGACTTTTTTTTTGGACCACTTCAATTTTTGCATTAGTGACTAAATCCAAGCAGTGTACAATATGAATCAACATATGATTAATTCTGCCATGAATTAATATGCATTAACCTAATGAAAAAATCTAAAGGTTATTTAAAAATCCCACCAGGGTATTAATTTTCCAAGGATAAAATTAATCAGACTACATAAAATTTCAAGACAGTCTCAATCCTGTAACAATTGTTTTCATCCCTTCATAGCTTCAGTTTGTACATGAGGGTTGAGGGTCTGGTAACACTTCACATGGCCATTCTGCACATTGGCTGGAAGGAAACAGGAATTCTGGCCAGGAAGAAATCAGGACTTCTCCATATGATGCCTGTAAGGGGATCTCCACAAGGCTCAAGCTGCCCTGCAGAGTCCATCCTGCTCCACTGTCATTGCCTCACCACTACGTCAGCCTCAAAAGCAATGGAAAACTCCTCCAACATTCCAAGACAGCATCACTTTTGTACTTTGACATCTGTAACTAACTTTGCACAGCGTGCCATCACTTTAAATATTGGGATAAAGACCACAGTGCACTAAAAGGTTCAACTTGCACTCTCCTGAACACTGAAAGCCTTTATCACACCCAATATAAACCACACACTCATATGCAGTTGTCACTAATGCAGCATCAGGAAGTTATTTACTTAGGAAACATGTGAAAATAATACAAAAAGCCTCTCAGTTCTGAACAGTCCTAAAATGAAGGGACCACTTACATTCTTGGCCCCAAATTAGCCCACAGAACCAATTATGGTTTTTACTTTACAGTTTCATTACATTATACATTCAGCACCATGATTATAAAAAGGGAACAGTTCAGATATGTAATACTTGGGGTAGATTTTTTGAAATACACTTTGTGTGCTAAATATCCAGGTTTCTGAGGCACTACTCCTTTCTGCTAAAATGCACAGCCCAGTGATGAGATGAACCATAAAACACGGTTTTCAAGTAACAGTGGTGAAATACTTTAAAAAAAAAAGAAAAGAAAAAAAAAAAAAGAAAAGAAGCTAAAATTTCTGAAGAGAAAAAAATCCAGCCAACACTGTGACTGATTATTTCAGCCCCTATCCTGTGCATGACCAGCTCTTAACTGAGACAGAGACCTAGATTCAGCTCATGAGAGTATGACTGCTACGACCAAGTAAGGGAAGAGCAACTCCTGGGATAGAAGCTGCTATGAAAAGAAGATTTGTCAGAACATTCCATCATTCTCTTCCCAACAAATTGAGCACAGATATTGCTTAGCTCCAGATGGACATATCACACATTTTCAGAAATAAAGACAAAGCAAAAATATGTTCCAAATAACAACTTTCTCTCCCCTTCCCCCTCTCTAATTATAAACCTGTTCCTAGTTTTGTGGGATTTATCTCAGCATGCACCCTGCAGTATGCCTATCATTATGAATGGCAAAGAATTGCATAATGGCATTGTTAATAGTCATTCACAGAAGTGTGCTGTAATGCATTTAGAAAAACCTCACAGGCTAAGTCGGGCCAAACAAGTAGCCTGATTTTAAAACTGCTGAACAGACAAGCAACTCCCACTCTCAGTGAAGCTGCTGAGTGCTCAACACTTAAGAACTGGAGCACTCTAAACTCTGCTCCTAGTTTGCCTTCTGAAAATTTTGGCTTTAGACAAAAAGTCTAGTCAATACTAATCCTTAAAGAGAATCAGGACTACTCCTGAACTAATTCTAGAATTTTGGCAGGAAATGTGCTGGAAAGTGTAAGGGACAGATTTGGGTGCTCACTTTCAATAACCTGTATTACAGACCTGGATTTTGCCCAGATCTGGATGTTTTCTTTCATTGCATTAAAGTAACCTTCAGAAAAATTATTGTATACTCTTGTTTCATCAGATTTCTCAACTGTCATCCCTTTAGAGTTCAAAATCTTAAACTGTAGTTAATAGTCTTTTTTGACTTTTTGCACTACAATCCAGCCCTGCATAGATTAACATTTTGTTTCCTATTTTAGAACTAGTCCTGTCCCTCACAGCTGTGGAATAGCTTTAAGCACAAGTAACAAACATCAGAAGACAAAACAGTAACTGCATTTGACAAAGCCCTCAAACTATATTTTACAATCTTACAGGCAAAGTGTTATTGTGTATTTATTGTGTGGATTTGCAATTAAAGAGATTATATTCTGGATAACAGGAAAATGCCTTAATTCAAGTACTGTGGGGTTTTACCCATCATATTTCCAGCACTCCTCATTAGACTGACTGTACAATCACCCCAATGTATTTTTTATGCCTACAGAAATCCTTTTTCTTGTTTTCAAATTTACAAGGACTTCTGAAAAATGAACAAACAAAAAGGATGACAGTTCCTGTTTAAGAAAGAAGAATGAATTCCAGTTTTTATGAACTTGACTCAAATAAAAAACAGTATTCCTGTCAAGAATGAAGAAAAGGGGGGAAAAAGCATACCAACCGTAAATAAAGCTCAAATGATGCTGACTTTGGTAACTCAATATATTTCTGCTGCCTGCTGAAATTTTCTATCCTCTCAGGGTGCCCTACAGAGATTTGAACAAGATGAGAAAAGGACACTATTTCAGGACCACTAAGATTGGGATCAATGGTACCCTTGTCATTTGGATTTCTCAGTGTGCTCACAGTAAATTTAAAAGGTGAGAAAAAGACCTAGGATGCAATACATAAATTTATTCACAAACTTGCTGTAAGCGGTCTCTTAGTATGAATACATTTTTTACATACATTAAACCTCTGACAATACTATAATGAAGCAAACCAATCCAGCAGTATCTGAAATCTATTGGTGTCTAAGACATGACTGAGGAAAAAATATCTGGAAGAGATATGCTGACCATCCTTTAGCCACATCCTTTGCAAGCAGATTTCCCCTTCTATTTTGGAGTATACTATAAGACAAATGATGGCACTTGAAAGTATGTGCAAGACCTAAAGAAGAGAAAGCAATAATAAAAGAAGTGAGGTGAGCACTATGAGAACAGATGGCTCTAGTCCATCTGCCCATCCCACCACCAAACTGCTCTCGGTCACTTTAATAAGTGATGAAGACCTCAAAAGACCCAAGGACTAGTAGCTGGCTAGTGCCCATTCCTCCTTTTCCACAGTGCCCTCAACAGCAGCTGGAGTCAAAGCCAGCAGCTTTACAGGACAGCAAAGCACTGCTCCTGCTGCACTGCATGACCTGCCAAAAAACAGAGCAGCAGGTATCTTTAAAGGCAGCCAGCTTGCCTGCCTCATACTCAAAATTTCTAGATTGCTAACCTCTTTTTCCTTACTGCTACTGAGGTTTGCTGGTATGCTCTGGAAGCAATCTATCAAGTATCAAGTAGCTAGGTCCCTTCCATTAAATGTAATTTCTAGAAAATGAGCCATGCTTAGCCCTGGTTTACAATCAGGTGTAAATACCAGGCTCTGCAATCTGATGATAAAAACACCCACTCCAGAAATTAGGCAGAATCTGTGCTGCTTTCTTCTCACTCAGAGTTTCCAGTATAAGGAACAGATGGATGCTGCAGCCCACAGGAACTCTCTTCCTCTCAAGGTCATTGCAAAGGGCTGCTAACTGCCCCTCCAAACTGGCCCTGCCTGCTTTACATTTAATTTGACATTAGGGTCAGTTCTGCCACAATGGAGCTTCCTTACAATAACATTTGTATGTGTAGAGAAGTGAAAAACAAAGCAATGAGTGGCCACATCTTAATTTTGGTTTCAAGACCTTACTGCAGCCAACACCTAAAAGCAGAACTGTGAGTGAATACAGAAGTCAAAGGCTGGCTGTATAGCTCAGTGTGAAATATTCCATTGTAAAGGCATCTTTTCATTTAACGGCTATAGATTTTCATAAATGAAAAGCCTGAGACATGACAAGGAGTAGGAAGGATACCATTCTCTGCTAAATATGTGTGTGAGTGTGTATTTATTACAAAGGAAAGGAGAAGGCATGGACAGAGACCAGAAATCCCTGTATTAGGAAGTCAAGCCATGGCTATAACCAAGATGCCTGGAAAGGATAAGTAGAATAATCTGTAGTTGTGGACACCTACTTTACATCCAAGTAAACACGGAACAGACGTACACAGTTGAACTCTTTACATAACAGAGATGACATCAAGAATTAGAGGTTTGGTGTAGCAAAAGAAAATACTAAGGCTGAAGCAAATAACGTTTCAGTTTTGTTGTGTTTGGGTTTGTATGGGTTCTTTTGGTTTCTGATTTAAAGGCAACGCTAGAGGGCAATGAAGAACGAACCTTCATTCTGCATGTAATGCCTAGCTGGGGCTGCTCTACAGTCTTCATGCAGCACCCATGGGCTCCTATTCCTGGGGCTTGGGAACTTTTTAAAGAAAATTTCAAATCTCTCTCCTGAAAGAGTTTCCAGATATTTCACTTGATTTTTATTTTTTACAATACTAAGTTGCCAAGTAATATGATAATTTTACCAGGCTTAGCAAAAATCTGGGCATACCACCACTTATGTGGCTGCTCAAACTGAGGCCTGGATTAAAAAAAATGAAGTTGCACTTCTTGAATTTAACTATACTCCTAAATTTAATAAAAGAAGTTATGCTGCTGTTTATAAGTTACTCTGAAAGTCAGCCTCGGATTTTCTCTTAAATTTCTCTTTGGTAGCATCATGAATTAAAATGTTTCAGGCCACTAGTCCACTTTCATAAGTTCAGCTTTCAGACCAATCACCTACAGCCCTTACTGCAAATACAGTATTTCAGTATTCCTGACAGTTTCATCTATATCTGTGGATGAACAGACATCCTCTTTGGTTTTATTTTAACTGCCAGCAGTTGATCTTCAAATACTTTCATTTACTGAGTTACTTAATTGCTAAATTTAGTGCTTTAGTAAGTTACGGGGCTCCATAACAAAATTTTTACCTATTTTTAAAACTACTCATAATTTTCACATTTTTAGAATATTTGTCTCATACTGTATAGTAAAAAAAGAGGGAAAAAAAAAAAGGTGGCTGCTGAAATCTGCTTTAAGAGTAAAACTGTGATAATCCTATAAACCATATTTAACACAAGTTTGCTATAGCTACTTGGGAACCTCTTTTCTCAAATACTTTGCTAGTGTAGGTGATCACAATATTGTAAGCACCACCCTTTAAATACCTTTTATTCTCATAAAATATCAGTAAAATAAGCAGGCTTGAATCACCTAAGTCAAGCTGTACTTTGATTCAGAGCCCTATCTTCCTTGCTATACACATTACCTGCCTGGTTTTTGTTACTTAAAACTATCATTACATTTATGCATGCAATATGTCTTTCTTTAAAAAAAAAGGTTAATAATATCCTTTTATGTTCCATGGATGCATTCTAAAATAATATATAGCTTCATTTTCAAATGGGACTGAGTGATGAATGATAGAAGACTCTTCTGGCTACAAAACCAAAGCCATTTACTCATTTCCCCCGCCTAAGAAATATTTTTTCCTATTTTTGCCTTCCAAAACTATTTCAGCCTATGTTCCTAATGACAGAAGATTGTTTCTTAGCAAGTGGCAAGAAATGCCAGGATGTTGCACATAGCCAGTATAGAAGGGGCTCTAACGAGAAGAGACACAGTGCATGATATGTAGTAAAGAAAGGAAAGAGGTTAATTTCTTCCATTGTCAATTGTATTAATCAGTTCATTTATTGTTTTTGAAGAAGCTTTACAAGATTTATGCAATGAACACACACAAAGAGCAAGAAATGCTCTAAATGAAACTTGTTTGAAAACTGATTTTAGGCAAGAAAAGAGACTGAAAAACCACTCTGTACCAAACAGGTTTAAATTTGTGGTGCCTGAATGACTGAAATAGCTAAATCTCACCATGGTTTAGGGTGGACCAACATCCACTATTTAGGTTTTTCTAAAATAAAAGGACTATTAAATAAAATCCCTCTCTGTGTCCTTCAGAGTCAATAGAATGTGAGTGGAACCAGCTGCCAGAATTATACAGACCATATTCAATAACAAATTTCCAGCTTGGAAACTATTTCAAATGACATCACTCCATTTGCTAAGCTTTCCCCTGTGATAACTCCGAGCTGGCATTCTACTGTAAATATTAACTACTAATTAGTAGTGACACTGCCTCCCAAGCAAACACACACAACAGTAATTAAGAAAATGAAATTACAGGTCTGTTTAGGGGAGCAGGGAAAAGGGGAGGAGCCCTCTGCATCACCTGCATAGCATCAGCCCCATCTGAGGAGAGTTCCTGTGCATCCCAAGCACTCTGCCTGAGGGCTCTGCACTCTGCATTCACATCCCTCACACCTGGCTGAGATTTTGCCTGGAGAGGGACTTCTCCATCAGGATGAATTTTGTCCTCATCACACACAGCACCGCCTGATTTGGAGTGCTTTAGCAAACACCATTTATTCTCACTTGTGTGATATACTGGCTGCAAAACCAGTATATCCGTAACTCTTAGGAGGCAAACAAGCCCAGGCACCATCCCGGCCAAAGGAAAACGCTGGAAATGAGTAGAAGAGGGTGAGTGTCCTCTCTCCTGTTGCTGCCCAAGGAAATGCCACCATGGATGGAGCTTCTGCTTCCATTTTCTCCACCACCTCCCTCATATCCCAGATTCTGCCATTCACCCCTCTGACACAAATTCCAAGGTAATTAGCGACTCCCACCACACTAGAATCACTCAGATTAAAAGGGGCTTATGAACATGTTCAAGAGCTTTTTAGAAAGATTCTTACAGATTAGAAACTGACTGACGAAAATTAGTGATGGGACCTTGATTAAAGGCATTAGCCACTCCTTGACTAAGCATCTCCTTAAAAACACCAATTGGATGTAACACCAATTTAATAAAATGTTTTTATACAGCATTAAAATTTAAATCCTTAAGGTGAACCTTTCTGAAGAGAAAGATCCAATTGCCAAGCATTGTGTCCTATTTTCAGCATATGAAGTTAATAGGGAGCTTCAGCAACATCTACCTTTTCAGCTTAAACCCCTTAGTTGTCTACTTCTGAAATTCCCTCTTCCCTGCTAAGCTACCTTGATATTTTCAACAAAAAGAGGGGATACAAGTAGTTCCCTCCTAGCACAGAGTTGGCTTGCTACATCCTGGAACTCAGTACTCCCCTACTCTACCAGGACTCTGCCAGAGGTGGAGGAAAGCTGCAGGTTCCAACACCACCTCCACAAGCTGGAAATGAGGTGAGGAGGCTGAGGAACAAGCCCATGCTCAGTCAGGCTTATGCAGATATACAGGCTCTTGTTAGGAATTCAAAGGGGATGCCCAGATACAGTTAGTTTTCTCAATCTGTGATTGACAGATTGATCAAAGTATTTTTAGCTTAAGTGACAGCCATTATATAACTGTGATAAGCACTTCAACACCTACCAGACCTACCTTGGTGCTATCACTAAGACCTACTGAATTCTATGGCTGCATCAGTCATAGGGTTTGGAAAAAGGAGACTGAACAGAGACCATTCAGGTTCTGAGAAACTTAGGAAAGGTCTCCATATGATCCAAAATAATTTGAAGTTTACACAAAAGCTTAATAAAAATTGTTACGAGAAACTTTCATATTGGTCTCTGGCACAGTGATAACTGCAGAACTGCAGGATGAAACTGGAGCTGATCCACTGTGCCTCTTGCAGCTCAAACCCACTTTCCGTAATCAAATCTAATTGTAACCTAATAGTACTTAAAACAATTTACTGCAAAGGAGACAACGTGGCCTGGACAGTAAGTGCCCAGCTTGTGGAGTAGGAGACACTGGAAATCCTCCAGCTGAGGTGCCAGCAATGACCCAAGTCATGCTGGAACACTTCACATGCACTCCGGCTCTGCCATCCTGCACCCAGCAAGAACCACCAAGGAAATGGACTGCTCAGGGGGCCTCAGTCCTGTGGGTGACCAGAGGCATGAAAACACACAAGCGCCATCCTGGAGATGGAAAACCCACTATAAAGGGTCAGTGCAACATGAGGGAAGTGCTGAGAGAACAGAAGGTTCAACCCACAACTGGACTCAAAGCCATCAACTTCCTGATGGAGGACGTGCACTGACATGATCATTCAAGAGAAGGAACAGCTCAGAAACCCAGTGAGGAAATGCTGAAAGATAACTTTAAAAACAAAAAGGGAGGAGGCAGCATGGAGAAACAAGTGGTCCTACAGCAGCTGGAAACGCAGCTCATTGAAACAAGGGGGAGACTGCCACAAGAGGGGCAGAATTTGGTGAAGAGGAGAAAAAAAATAAAAGATCAACTGAAATACTTTTCCACAGTTGTGCTGCAACTTCTTAGACCTATCTATCAGAAGGACAAGAACTATTCACACATGAATTTTCTGAGAAAAGCTCAAAATTGTAGGATGAACTAGTGTCACACGATCCAGTAATCTAACTCCGGTTTCACCTTCTCACAAACTGCAAGATTCCCCTGTTTAAAAAAAAAAAAAAGCATGTTAAAAAAAAATCATTGTTTTTTCAGCAGGAGTGGTAATTGAGCAGCAAGATGGAAGGATTGTCACTCAAGTTACAAGTTATGTCACTTATCCAGAGTGAATTATGTTAAAAACATGAGTAACATAACACACCATGCTATTTCATTTCATATAGACTATAACAACCTCTCCCTACATTTTCCTAACCATATATGCCTAGGGGCCAGAAGTTGCTGACTAATACTACTGACTAATACTAGTTAGATAGTATCAACTAAGAGTATTTTCTCCAGGGAAAAGGGACATTTGAAACGGGTGCTTTCAAAACAGTAAGATTTTTAACTTTCCATTACATATGCTTTCTTTCATTCCAGTATGATAAAAGATCAAAGTATTACCATGTACCAAAGTGATTCCAATGGAATGACAGGAATAAATATATTTTCATTTATCTGTGTCAGTTCAGAAAACCGATGGCAAGAAAATGTGTTTGATTCAAGGGAAAACTTTCAGAAAACCATTAGGTTAAAGAATAGTCATAATGGTTGAAAACTACTCCATTCCACTGTTCCTGGGCATTTACTATTTGGACATGCAAATGAAAAGTATTTCCAGAAGTTCCAGGGGCTCTTTGAGCTTTGTTTCCTCTTTAATGTATCTGCTGAAAATATGACATTAAAAATCTAACATCAATAAAGCTGTTCAGCTAAAGTGGAACAGGTAGAAATTTGAAAGGAAATCTATTTATCATGCACCAAATTCAATTTTCAGCACAGGATGTATTGACATACTAAAGATTAAGACTATTACCACATAATTAAATTTAAATCTATAAGAACCATTTCTCCATAGAAATCTGAAATTAACAACATAGCATAAACTTTATTTACCAAGACACGAACAGATACAGTTTCTCTATATAGTCTATTTGAATTTTGTTACACAAATATAAGCATATTTTCATTTCTCAGCTTGTCAGGAACAACCCAAATTTAGAAATCAATTTACATTCCACATAATAACTTAATTTTATGAATAAATTAAAAGCTACAAAACTATTCAGAAAAGTCTACTATGAACATTTACTTTACCATTAGCAATGAGTGTTTCTCCAGCGGGAGCAAACAGCAGTGAATACTCACCCCCGACAACAATAACATGGGAACTGAAACAACCACATTAGCAAAACTAGTGGTAGAAGACTACTTTTAAAGAAGTGTGATCTCAGAAATAGAACACAACCACTTATCTCATCATGACCAAACCTGGTGTTCACAGGTGCTGAATTACAAGCAGCAGAAGATCCACTGCCACTGCACACACAACGATGAACCACTTGACCACATAATGATGAAATGCATGCCAAGAGCTCAGGCCCCCTGATACTGTCTCCACTGAAATCAGTGATGTTATTTCAGGAGAGACAGTCTTTGCTTACAAAGGACCTGGTCAGCTCCACCAGATTCATGGACAGCTCTTCTTCCAGACCACTACTGATCTTGCAGCAGGGAATAGCTCATCACACCCAAGACCATCTGATCTCTCAGCATCGGTCCCCACACAACTTAAAATTTCTGCCCCTCGAAATTTCTCATCCAAAGACACTGCTGACCAGATTTTCAGCAGTGTGCCACAACGGAAGAGTCCCCTCTGGAGACTGCCACTAATGCTGCTGAGTCAAACCTTGGAGTTACAACAGAGCAAATGTCCCTGGCAGAGATTGCAAAGTGTGTTCCCAGTGCAGTAAGCCCAGGGTGTTGGCTCAAGAAAAGTGGATTGAGCTAAACTGCCTATTAGTCGAAAAAATAATGCTGGCTGCCCTAAGCAGCCTGACCCCAAACACCGATTTTTCACCTGCTGCATAAGCAGCTGGCTCTTCCCTGCACAAGGCATTCATTCTTGATAGAAAACAATGGAACACAATGCTGAAGTCATGCTACAGTGATCAATTAAGCAAGGCAGACAGGTGAATTAATAAACAGATTAGAATTACTTTAAGGGGTCAGCATGAGCTCTCTCCTGTATAATTTTAAGAAGAAACTCTATTTACACATTTCTCTTGGGAGTTTCCATCACTGATTTACACAATACATACACTGAGAAACATCAGCAACAGTAACTGTGCAGATTTTCTAAAGATCTTGGAGGAAGAAAGGGAACAAAAGATTCCTAAAAACAAAAAATAGACATTTTCAGCAAAGCTTCTGGTACAAGAGTTTAATGTGAAATTTCCCACTACTCAGAAGTGACACATGACCACAAATAACCATGAAATTAAGTGGGGGGAAAAAAATTATTACAAAAGTTTTGAGCTGGTCTAATTTATTTTTAATTCCTGCACTTCTCATTATCTTTTAAAGCTTCAGAATATCAAGGAATTTTCATGGCTAATTTCATTCTTGCAGTTTGAAGGGGAAGAGGAAAGAATACTCTTTTGTTAAAAAGCAAAGCACATCTTACATCTCTAATGACAGCTGAGTTCAGTGCTCTCCTATAACTGAGACTCCAAAATTTGCTGTAAAGTGATGACACAAACATACAGGATAAAGCCCCTCCATAACACCTTGGGATTCAACTTGGCAGTTTTAGAACACTGACACTGTAAAAGCGTGGCTGGAAATTGCAGGACAACTGAAGCTCAGGCGCAAGAGGCACAGGCTGGTGGTAGGGAGGAACCCTGAAGGATGAAGCAGAGAAACTAATTAGGCTTCCTATTCCATCAGAGCTAATCCTGTCCAGTGTAGCCTCAGCAATAAATATTGATGTGATACCTTCATTATCCTTTGAAAGCTGTTTCCCCACTGAATACCACAGTGCTAAAACAAAGTACTATTCTGCTTTTATCTAAATTGTCCATCCTTCATAACAAATCTCAGTGACACCTTCTGGGTGGTTTCTTATCTTTCTCCTCCTCACCAAGACTGGTATTTTCAGTATACTTGCTGAAAATCTATTCCTTTGGCCTATCTGTTCTAAATGAAGAGCTACTGCACATCTTTATGCTCAGAAGTGAGACCCTGTTTGCCAGGTGAAGGCCTATTTCTGAGATACAACCTAATCATATAACTCTAGAAAATCTGAACACACACTGCTGATTGTGACTTCCCTATAGCAAATGTTGTAACCTTTTCCTTGCTGCCCCTCCTGCATATTTATTTTAGAAATTGTATTAAGAACAGGAAAACTGAGAGTGGATGAAGAGGGAATGAGATATGAATGGCAGTCAAAGAGCACAAGGAAGATTTGCTACCACTCAACTCTAGAGATAAACGAGACAGAAGGCGAGGGAAAAGCTAAAAATGGAGAAAGCACAGCTGCCAAGAAAGGAAGTATCTAAAGAGAACAGGAAGGCAGGAAATACCCATTTCAGGATACCTTCTTTAGGATGGACAGGTGGCATAACTCACTGGAATCACAGATCAGGTTAAGTTTTCACCTGGCTCAGGAGTTTACTGCCAAATAGATTTGTTTATCTATAAACCCCCTTGGTTAGTTCAGTAATGCTCTTCAAGTACACCTTCACTGGCCATTCAGGGATTCATCTTTTGAATCAAAACAATAAATTTAAAACCTTCCCCCAAACACACTGTGAAAAGAAGGGTAAATTTCTGCCACAACCAGAAAAATGATTGCTGCCTGTTTAAAATAGAGTAGTTCCCTTCCTATCAGGCTATTCCGGGTCAAGTCCGTGTCTAACACTGACATGGAAGCAGCCTTAATGTGCAACTAGTTATGAGGGACGTGCTCCAGCCCAACACAGCACATCCCAGCTGCCTCCATGATTCCAATAGCAAAAGGCAAAAATCAAACTGAGGAGGGAAACACTGCTTCCTGCAGGTTTAAGAAGCACAGCTACTCCATGTTGAAATGCAAAGGTCTGCAGTCACACCCTGGTATTGGCTGCAGCTCGTGCGGCAAAGACTCGAGGCATGATGGGGAGCCTATGCCATTACCTCACAAAACATCAAGTGCTGGGGCTGTCCTTGGTCTCCCGTGCTCACAGCAGAAGCTCTCAAATGTAAATGTCTCCCATTGTTTCTTCCATCCACCCCCCCACCCCCGCCAGAGACCAATGACACTGTTCCAGTCACCAGAGGAGGGAGGGCAGGGCAGTTGTGCCCACAGAAGAATCATCTTTTCTAGGTGACAATACAAACAGACTGTGACCAGCCTTTGCTGGAATGGCAGGTCAGACTCCAGAGTTTGCTTAATTCTAAACCCCCTGGGCTGCTCTGTCTCACTGGCAGTTGGGTTGGTCCTCCAGAATACATGGATCATCTGTATGAGCTTCAGCTATAGAAAGTGGTGTGTGTGCTATAAAACTGTAACTATGCTGTTGGACACCATAAAAATAATTTCTATAACATGGTAAAATATTAACAGTCAAAATTTAAAACCCACCCCATAATTAAGGTGTAAATCTATCGCCTAGTCCTGAGGCAACCTATCACCTCTGACAGAAACATGTCAGGAAGGTATCCTAATTTACCATTAAAAGTGATTTCAATTATATTTTTCTATGCCTCCTTTCAAAGCTGCTCTTTGCAATTCTGGGAGAATAGAAGGGCCAGTACAGTTTAATTTGCTTTTTCAACAATCTGTACTGAATCCTTCACCAAGGAAATGGATTAACTATGAGGCCATCATACACTTTCATATGGTAGGAAGGCAAACACATGTTCAGAAAATAAAGGGTGGGAGTCTGAATATATTCTCTGCAACAATGATAAGCCTTTCAGATGTCTTTTTCTACAGCAATCAAGGGAATTTGCATTATAAATTAAGATACAAAGTTAAATATTTAAAACAAGTTAGAAAAGCTGAAGAAGTATACTTCCTAGATTTAGCAATCTGTTTAAGTATAAACACATTAAAATCATCAATTTCCAAGTGGGAGGTAGAAATTACATGGCTGTCAGGAAAGCAAAAAACTGTAACATAGAAGGTAATAATCAAATTTGTCTTTTAAGTACAGTTTCAGGCAAAAGGCTTATGCCAGAAGAGAAATTTGTCTCGCTGAAACTGGAGTTTTATTCCAGAATTTAATTGAACACAATATTTTCAAGCCCCAAAAATATATAAAACTGATCTAAGTGACACACAGCAAAAACCATAGCCTTCATAACATTAATGCTTATTGTAAACTTGTTTTTCTTAGCCAAGTCCATTATATTCATTTACATGGGCACATGTTGATTATCAGTCTCTCCTTTGAAAAAGGCTTCATTCAGATACCTGTTTATTTGTAATCCTGTGTTTGGAATACACTATGAAAACTATAATCACATTGAAATTCTGTAACTAGCATATATTTGAAGCCAAGAATACTAAAATAATGCAAAACAACTGAGTTGCAATGCTAATACTGATTCCAGCAAAGAACACACCCATCAGCATCTAGCATAAACAGAACCATTCTGATTCTACCATCATCCTTATTCAAAATAAATTATCAAACCAAAGCCACTCACTCCACACCCAGAAGCAAACAGGTAGAACAAAAAATGAGACAAAAACAGAATTACAGCAGACTATCTGTACAGGTAGTTACCTTTTTTCCTTTCTTTTTCCTGTGAGCTGGTTTAGCATTTTTCTCTTTTGCTTCCTCACTCATTTTTCAGCAGGTAAATGTACAGGGGAAGGGGAATAAAAGAGATCACTGTTTGTATTCCAACATGCAAAGCCGCTCAAGTATTCACAGTTCTGAAACCAAAGTCCATCTGCTGACGCTTCTCAGACAAGTAACAGAATAACTGCTTTTAGAGGCAGTCTCTGCTCCTGCTCAGCCTGGAATCGCTCATAAGCCTTGCTCTGCTTTCCCCTGTGAGAAACGGGCTGTTCTGACATCAATCCAATCCCTCTAAAGGAAAGCAAAGGCGTTTTCCTCTCTCTTTCTTAACCAGTCTTTCCTCCCGAGATCAGATCTCGTCCACGTTCCTCGCTTGGTCATCCAGAGCGCTGCCAGTCTCTCAAATGGAGTTGATGAGACAGGCAGCAATTAGCTGCAGACGCTGGCAGGTCTCAGAAGGGTTCACCACCAGATGATTTGCCGTTTCTCGCTGACAGAGAAAGTGAGCTCAAATCATTCGGATTGCCAGTCGCATACAATACCGACATGTGTTGAATGCATCAGGGCATACCAGAAAAGGAAGCCTCCAAGAGTGATAAAAGATCAGGTTACTGGATCTTAAAGCCACTCCCAGGCAGATCCAAACAATAAAAGGCACAACACGCTGCTAAAGAAATTGCTAGATGAGAGGTTTACGTTTCCAACAGCTCTATATCCCCGTTCAAAGGACCTGAAAATTGCCACCCCGAACAATAAGCTTTGCAATATTAATTATTCATCTCATAAAAGCAGCAACAGCATTTCAGCAAAACACACATTTACAACTATTCCTGCCTGTGCGAGCTTGCTCCTCCCTTGTTCGCCTGTTCCTATGACAGGATTTGCAGGGTCCCTGCAAAGGCAGCTCTCACACAAGTGTTACGTGCCTCATGTATGTGCACGACTGGCAAGTCACAGATCATGTTTCCACATGCTGCCACCTACTCCGCTGAATGTTTTGGCTACTTCCCTACAAGTCTCATGGAAAAAAAAAAAAAAAAAATCAGGAGAGGCCAGAGAACTCGGAGCAGTAATTCTCTCCCCTCTGTACCCATAAAGAACATATAACATGCAACATACATATTACATACAACCTGCACGATACCAACAGCCATTCAACACATCTGAATTACGTCATTACCACATTGCAGGCTCTGCACCTCCCTAGGCACATCCAGATTGCTACACTGACACTGCCCTCCCTTAGGATCCCCATCAGGGAAGGTGAAAGGGTGGAACAGGTATCAGACATCCTGCAACAGCCACATGCTCTATACTCATACTGCAGGCTTGAGACCATTTCTGAAGTGAAATCAGTCACATCAGAGGTAGAAAGAAGTGACAATGAGAGGGTTTGCAGTGTTATTTTGCTGGGGGGGTTAGGTGATGGGGGTGATATTTGGCTTTCTGTTTGTTTGCATGTTGAGGTTTTCCTTAAACAGGCAATGACCAGTTAATACATGCATTTTGGGGGTGGTTGAGGTTCATATCAGGATCCTTCTGCCTTGCCTCTTTCAGATCTTCTCACCCTTCACCCTCCTTTCAGCAGCATTTCACTCACGACAAACAGCATGTGTACCACAGACTAAGAAAAGAAGAAGATGTAATGCACTGATTCATAATGCTATTTGCCTGAAAGCTTTCTCCTTGGATCATTCCCTACAAGTGAATTTCAGTGAGCAACCACAACAGCACCATCAGATGGAAGCTGTTTTCTCTGTGCTGGCAACAAGTTCTTGTGAGCACCGTCTCCATGGGCTGGAAACAAACTGGCATCACCTGACCCTGGGGCTCCAAACCGGGGAGTTAATTCCCCACATCAGCCTGGCAAGGTTGGTATTCCAAGGAACTGCATCTCATACAGTGCAGAGTTTAAATAAACACTATGAAAACACTACCCAAAATTAACCTTGAATCTTCATTTAAGTCACTGACATGATGAAATTCATACTTACAGACAATATTTTGGTACAAAACACAAACACTGTCGATAATGCAGAAACACAGGAATTTAATTTTCACAGGCAGTTTGTTTTTAATGGCTGTCTCAGAGAACGAAAAAGCACCCCCGCCTTTGACAATTTCACTTTTTCTATATGTTATGTTACAAACTAAACTGCTCTCTGCTGGTTAACAGTGGGTAAAACAATGCTTAAACAATCAAAATAACATCCTATCTCTAATGCACACACAAAGCAAACCTCCTCTCTTCAAGACCATTTTCTACTATGCACATCTGCCTGGACAACACATTGTTTTCTGAATTAAGTCCAAAGAGGTAGTGTTCAAGTACAATTAACTGTGTTAATTCTTAAGAATAAGTTCAGGCTTGGATCCCTTACATTAACTAGCTAAAAGAAAGCCTGTAATTTGTGGCATGCTTAGGTAATTGTATGCATAGAAAGCAATTTTGTATTACTTTTTAAATTAAAATGTTATAAACAGTCATGTTTCTTTGGGAAGAAAAAAAAAAGAAAAAAAAAAGAACAGCCTCTTCCCAGAGCAACTTGTTGGCTGTTAAATGTTGACACATTCAAACCAGCCCCTGATCTCAGGCAACTAATGCAGAAATATCACAGGCTCCCACTGAACTTTGGTTATTCCAATGGGTACCTCCAAGTCGAGCCCACGAGATGTAAACTGTTTTTCAGGTTTTAGAACACATCACATCCTCTCCATAACTCAGGTAGCACTGAAGATATTGAATTATCAGTGCCCTACTTCAGAATGCTTTTAATTTTTCATGTTTTCTCTCTCATTTTAACAAAAATGAGTAATCTCCCAAGGACTGGTATATTTAGAATATGAAGGAAAAATCTCGATAAGCAATAGAAGAATTTTACAGTCACAAGATGCTCAGAGAGGTAGGGAAAGCTCTCACACTCCTCCCATATTGCTCAGCTAACCATAGCAACCCTGCTGAAGAAATGTAATGAATCTCTCTTCTACCACTTGAAATAATCATTCATCTGTCAACATTTAGACACTTTTATGAGGTCTTGTTTTTCATTTACTCCTTACCTCAAAAAACTCATCAAGCGCTTATACTCCAGATAAGGAGGCAGAAGAGCAAGCTAAGTACTAGATATAAGAGTACTTAATAGGAATACACAATAGATTTCTGAGGAAAGGTTTTTAGGAAGGAAAATAAAAAAATAAAGTATATTTCCTTCTTCAAACAATGCCTTTCAACTTAATTCCTCTGCAGACCTACAAATTATCTTTGATAGCAAAGCTACTATCAAGCAACTGCTGACATCGGTCTGTCTCTAAATTACACTATGGAAATTAGTCAGATTATCTTCCTTCCATCCCTAAGCTTTTAGCATGCTCAGTGTAACTCTGTGCATTTAAATGCCTAAGGGAACTGAAATGGAAGGAGAAATGCCAAACAAGACTGCCAGGAAAAATTAAAATTTTCAAACACCCAAGAAAAGTCTCTTATTCTCATTAAAGTGTGTCACAAGCAAAAAATTCAAACTTAAAAAAAACTCTGTATTTTTAAGAAACAACAGAAAACAAGGAAAATTTAAAGTTTTAGAAATTAGCTTAAAAAAAACAAACAAACAAACAAAACTAAGAGCAAATACCATGGCAGAATTACCTTAAAATATGCTAAGGAAGCATTGGCATTCAGAAAGAACATATGCTTAAAGACACTGCAGTAATGCTATGATCAAATCAGCAGTTCAATAAATTACAACCTACAGCTACTATCTACTGTCTAGGTAGCCCTTTCTCACAGAAGCACTTTCATCTTTCCAACACTCACAACAATTACTTCTTTGTGGAGGCACATATATTTTGATGTATTTTGTGTATGATTTGGTAAGCTACAGCAAAAGAAATGCAGAAATCCAACCCTAAGAAAATGCACAGCTCCTTGAAAAAGTTAATGTTACTGTGCTTTTAAATCTTTTGATTATGATGAGAACACGCACATTGCTCCCTGTAATTTGCTGCTTAATCACAGCAGTGTCCAGAAGTGAGCTTTCCCAACCTCCTCGATACGTATCAGTTCTAGGACAGTTCTATTTTTAAATCAAAATAACTCGCATAAGAGGACAAGAGGATGGGCCAAGTTCTGTCTATCAGGGCATTCTATTTATAAGTTAGTGTGACTTGCATGCAAGAAGCGAGGGGGACACAACTTGTTATTGGGAACCTGTTCTGAAACCGCATGCAGTGGGATTTAAAGAGAATGGCTATAGTAGTTCCTTGCTTTACCAAAACACCATCCAAACCCAAACAGCCAAGCAATTCCAAAGCCTAACTACAGGACTAAGAGCATGGAGAAAGCAGGCCAGCCCAAAAGCCAGGTTGCCCCTAATACATGTAGAAACCCACAAGCTTAATTTAACAAAAAACTTACGGCATTCAGCGTTAACTGCAGGA
Organism: Parus major; assembly: GCF_001522545.3. Classification (NCBI taxonomy): domain Eukaryota; kingdom Metazoa; phylum Chordata; class Aves; order Passeriformes; family Paridae; genus Parus; species Parus major. The sequence goes on along the minus strand of NC_031775.1, from coordinate 5,218,152 downwards.
TCACTTTGCAGATGGACCGCTTAGTACTTCCTTGAGCAATATCTTACACTATAAGCAGCCAAAACTCAAGGTTAAACCAAGCATTACCTAGACGGGAATAGAATTTGTGCTGAGAGTATGGAAGGCAAATTAACTTTATTCCTCTTTCTCTTACAAAATTAAAACCAGAAGTCAATGTACAATGACTATTTTCCTTTTAAATATGAAAGGAAGTACTTCGTGAAAGCATTTTAAGCTAAGAAAAACATTTTCAGCTCAGTCTTGATCGCTTTTCCAAATCCATAATTTGAGCAAAATGGCAGTTTAAGAAAATTTCAACTTAAATATTGGCATTACTTACTTCATTAACTTACACTAGACATCTAACCCAGCCTATTTACCAATCTGCTCATTTGCAAAGCAGCATGTGTGAAAGAGTCCATTATCCCATGTCAACATAAAAACAACCCAAAACTCACTTATCTTCAGGCTATGATTATGAGAATAGAGCAGTGGTTACCACTTAGCAACCATACCAGTCCTCTATAGACTCAACTACCAACCTGAAGATTTTCTTGGCCTAAAATTCCATAGTGTAGGTTAGATCTGCCCCACTATCTCCTCTCTCTCTCCCTCTAAATGAAAGTCCTGGAAGAATATTCAAGAGTAGAAGTAGAAATCAACTAAAGAAATTAGAGCCCTCTGACCAAACTCTAGATTAAGAGAGCTGGACTGTCCTGTGCTAGCAGGAAAGAAGTTACTACAACTCCTTCAGGAGGACAGATACCTATATTAGATACAAGATTTATTCTCGCCTTTAAAAAGCTAACAGAATTAAACATAAACAATGGCAAAACAACTCAAGTTAACAAGTTAAGATTAACTTTTGTATTAAGTCTACAGATGAATACGAGATGCTAACATGAATCAAAACCAAGCTGTCTTGCCTTCACAGTTACTTTAACATATGTTAGCTAAGTGAATTTAGGAGCCTCAAGGACAAACATATCCCTTGAGTACAGAACTGAAGGGAGTCTGGGAGTAAAGCCCAGACTGGCTGGGAAGTTACTCTCAGGGAAAAATCAAGCTAAGAGATTAAATTCCTTGCCTCGCTCCTGAAGGGAGCAAAGCAAGGAATTTAAGGAAATTAGCTTGCCTTAAAACATCCTTCAATAGCTGAAATTTGCAAGAGCTCCAATCCATTACAAGGGAATACCAAACCAAAAATTAGGTAAGGAAGAAAGAATCATATTACAGAAGTCCTGCAAAATTTGCTAGCACAGTTAATTCTCTGCCAAGTGCATTTGAAAACACATTTACATAAAGAGAACATACTTTATATACAAAGTCTATAAATTCGTATTTACCAGCTGAGATATTTCATGAAAGATTCTGGTTTTTATTTTACTCCTACAGTGTTTTGCAAAACTTTTTTTTTTTCCCCTTGTTTTTTAGAAGCATTCTTCTAAGTGTAAGCCTAGAAAAACAGACTATTTTGCTAAGATAGCAAGTTTTATACTAAGCACACATATTGCTGTCAGGAAGGTCTTACAGAGGAAGCATGGGAGTGAGAGCAGTCAATTTTAGACAAACCTCCACAGGACCACAGGGCAGGACAGAGAAGGCCCACCCTACAAAGCAGTATTTCAGACAAAGTATTTCAATGTCCCTTTCCCTTAGTACCTTGGCAGGACTTGGAAATTGGCCTGCCAGCACGGGGTGCTTCCCAGCATGCAGTGTCTCCCTGTGTTTACATTTAGGATGCAAGAGGACACCACCCAGGGCTGGTTTTCATAGGCTGTGTGGCAGCTCCATGGCCAGAGGCGCGTCACCTTGCCACGGTGTTGCCAGGCCAGCTGGCCAGGGCTCCTGTCATCACAAGGCTTCACCAGGGTGTTTATCAGAAAACAGTGCCTCACAACAGTTCATCTGTGGTTAGAGTCTCTCAAATCTAACACCAGCTCCATTAAGACAAGTATGTGGGGCAATGGGAGGTGCAATCAAGATCCACACACTGGTGTAGTGCAGCCTCTGCTCCCCAGGACAGTGCTCATTGTGACAAGCACTGTGAATAGGACAGCAGCTTCACAAGCCAGGGAAATGGTATAAGACTTCACGACAGATTATTCACAAATTCACTGAACTAGTAACTGCTGAACAACCCAAATTTAGCTTTGATTCTAAGGCCCCAGTCTGCAAGATTTTTTAAGCCAGACGCTCCTCCAAGTTTCACTGATGAAATCACAGCAGCAAGAAAAGCTGTTCTTTTAAATATGAAGGAAAAAAAGTAATGCTGGAGCAACTCCACTTTGGGAGCACATTTGGAGCATAACAACACACTAAGCTATCTAGCAGCTTTTTGCCTAATTAGAGAGAAAAAAATGGGCAGTGACATTTTGGTTAGGTGAAAAGTCTTCATTTCTTACCTGTTAATTTAGATTGTAATATCACAAGTATATGCTGTAAACATCAATTTAAAACTTCAAGAGAAGCACTAAATCACAGCACTAACTGAAAAATGCTTAAAATTAAATCCTGAAGCTTCTACTGAGGGATAAAATAAAACTTATTTCTAGTTTCATGATTATTACAGCCCAACAGTTTCTTAAATCCATATAGGAGCTGTTTAACACTATCTGCTCAAGTGCCTTTTAAAGACAAAACAAAACCCCCAAATTTGATGCCCCAAACCACACTGTTAATTATTGCAATATTATCTATAAAAATCTGTTTATATTTCTACATATCTATATTACAATATAGTCCTGAGGCAAATAAGTTTATATAAGCCATCAGATTAGAATTTTTGCCCTCCAGAGATTACATTTTCCTTACATGTTTTGGTTATTTTGCATTCTGACAAAAACAGGACCAAGAAAAAAAATATTTGGGGACAGGGAAAGAAAAAAATAGGGCTTGTTTGCATTCCTGCCTCTCAACAGTATCTTTCTCCTGCTCCATGTTTTAGGAAGGAAAGGGTGTTAAAAATTTAAGCTGTTTTCATGAAAATCAAATTATTGGTTTGGGGGTTTTGTTTGTTGGGGTTTTTTATCACCTCCAACAATGACCAGTTTTTTGGTCCAGCTACAACACATAAAAAAATAGCTGAAATGGTGACCATAATTATTTCACAGAGCATCAGACAATGGGTCATATCCTATTTACATTCCAGGCTGTATACTGGCCATGACTAGATTTCTCTCATTAGAAGGTACATGGATGGGAATAAATTCACAGATAATTAAGAGACAAGAGAGACTAAACTGGAGAGAGTCTGTAGAGGTCAAACAGCAAAGTGCATTAAATCTCATCACTCAGTAATATAAAGAGATTATAAATATAAAGAGAATTTACTTTCTCCCTCACCCTGTGCCCATAATTTGTGGTGTCCCAGAGAATCTCAATATGCCATAGCAACAAATGTTTTTAGCTTTGGTATGATTTTTTTTTTCTTAAATCTCATGTAAAGAGTAAAAGTAGCTTGAAGTTTCATCTCTTCCCAGCATTAAAATACGTAAGATTTTGCTTTTCAAAAAACAATCAATCATATGAGTCTGCCCTGGATCTGTACCTTCAATTACAAATATACGCTTTTAATTGAAATTATGAAATTCCGACTTCAATTTTTACAGCTTAAAAGGAAAAACTTCCATCTATCAAGATCTGTCAAATATTTGCTTCAACAGGCCTGAATCATAATTAAGAGTTTCTTCCTAGAATCTGTTGCTTTTTTAACACTATAATAATGTACAGTTTTATACCTAACACACATTACAAAGATTTAAAACAAATACCAATAAATTCAGTTTTTCTATGTCTACAGAACTTTGAGGAAACTTTTCAAACCCAGAACTACACAAAAAGATCCTCTATAAAATGGACAAATTAAAAAAAAAGCCAAAGCATGGACAAGCACCACTTAAAACTGCCATTCCTTTAAGCTCAGACTAAGGAATAAAGTACACCAAAAAAATCAGTGAAGCACTTGGTAGGGGGCAGGTGTACGTGACACTGTTTTTGTCTGGTTTCTGCAATAAAAAAATCAATTTGGTCATAAAGAATACAGATTTTCCATCTTAGCAAGAAAATAATCTTCCCCAATTTGTGTTTTTGCCCACGATGGTAATTGGCAAGTGATCTCCCTTTACCTCCATCCACAAACTTTTCCCTCTTAGTTCCTTCCCCCTCTGGTATTGAGGGGGAAGAGTGAGAGGAGAGGGGCTGGGGTGGGCATCTGGAGAACACCAAGCAAGGACAATCACTGCTGTCTGGAACCCCTGCATAGGCCTCATGGTCAAAGCCAGACACCTATGCTGCAATATCAAGTTCTGTAGAACTGAGCAAGAGGGAGTACTGACATTCTGAAATCTTCACCATGAAGATTAAATGGTTTTAATTAATGGCCAATCAGGAAATCCTAAGGAAACAGAAAAAAAAAGAAAAAAATTAAAAGAAAAAATACTATTTGAAGGGATCCAAAAAATTGAAAGGAAAAATGTCAGTGAAAAATGGCTATAACCAATATGTTATCTTTAACCCAAATATATTTTTCTATTACTCTTATCAGCTGGAAGGTGAGTGGGAGAAAGAAGCCTCTGCTTGAGCAGCTAAAATGTTAAGGTGCACTTTATCCTTATGGCATGTACATCTTACACATGCAAGAGCAATATGCAGTATGCACTTAAAGGCCTAGAGCTTCACATCTGCAACTTTTACAGTGGCACTGCAGAACTGCTTAAGTGAACAAAAGGAAAGGAAAAGAGCTTTTTCTGTCTGAGACCAGGGATGATGCTGCACAGAACACAAGAGGACTGAAATGATTCACACTGCGCTCGTGGTGCAGCTGTGACAGCAGCCACACAACCTGAAAGGGATGCTGAGCATGGTATTGTTGACAGGCTGATGGAAACAAGTTTGCATGCTGCACTTTTAATATACAGCCTCACCCTCTCCCAGAACTGCTCACTTTCAAGTACTCCAATAATCTGCTGAATACAGAGTTTAAGAGCCATGCAAGAACAGAAATTGTGCAGCATAACATTCAGAAGGTGGTCCCTGGGGGAAAAGGGCTCTCCTCTCATTATCCACACAAAATAAATAACCCTTATTTCTGCTGAACATCTCTTTGTAGTAATTCAGGCTCGTTTTCACTTCAGATTAACCTTTACTGTTACAAATATGAAAAATATAGTACCTCTAATGTAGAGGAAGAATTAAAAATCTATAAATGAGCCCCACTGGATTCAAAGAAGCTTGTAAATGATGGCTAGGACTTAAAATACAAATGAAAACATGTTCCCTGAATCCAAAAATCCAGTATTACAACTCTGATCCCTCCAAGAAGCTGGGATGAGGAGGATGAGGTTTATTCAAAAAGCATCCTTCATGATACTGTATTAAGTAGTAGCAATCACAACTCACAAGTAATATTGATGCATTACATGCAGAAACCTCAGTGCTGGGACTCCAGACTCCCCGCAGACTCTGAAAGGATTCCAACACTCCTTTTAGGAAATACCTGAAAGTATACACTACCTTAGCCAAAATTTGTGCTAGGAAAAGATCATTATACCAGACCTTACAATCCTACTGCCAACTTACTGTCCTATTACGGGACAGTAATAATCTCCAGTTTCAATGGGTTTTCAGGGTTAAAGAAAACCTGGCTATTTCTGCTGCAAATACCAGGTAACAAGACACTTAGTGGATATAAAAAAGTTTGCACATCCCAAGGCATAAAAATGTTAAAGGGAAGCCTGTCTGGTCAGAAATTTAAACTTAAAAACCGTTTATTTTCTCAAATACTAATCTGCTGCTACAACCTTATTCAACCAGTCTTCTTCCCTAGGGCTCTAAACTGTATTTTCCTTTGCTGTAAAAAACATTTATTCAAATACTCTTCAATGTTCACCAATTATCTATGGATAATCATCTATTATTTATGGACATAAAGCTCTCCTGAGATTTTTCTGCACTCCCAGTCCTAAACTCCTATGAGGAGTCTCAGCCATTGCACTGGTCTAAGTATTTGCTGGAAGGACAGATGCTTTATTGCAAGGCTTTTACAGAAAAAAGAAAAGTTAACATAAGGACAACATGCATCATCTAAGCTCTTCAATGTGCCAGTGGAAGTCAAGGGTCTGCTGAAGAAGTGTATGACAGCAACAACACAGCAACCTCTGGCTGGAGAGGTAAACAAGGGTCTGAAAAGCTCTTTCCTTCTCCTAAGCTCAGGATCCTTATCTTGCTCCGTCTCTTCTTCCATCATCTCATTTCTGTATGGAGAGCTGTTAAGCAGCACCTGCATCTCCTCAGTCATACCAAACATGATTCATACATGGAATATTTGGATTAAATATCAACTCATCTGACCTCAAAATAGCATTTTACCATCACATTTAGTATAATTTTCCATGGCAAATAAAAATCACAATGTTGTCTGGAGCAAGTGACAGTATAATTTGCTGCTTTCTAGCCAAAACAGTAAAAAACCTGTAATTCAGAGGTTGAAGTAATCCATATGATGGCATCAGTAGGAATGTTGCCGTTGGTTTCAACACCACTAACATAGATTGAGTTTGAAAAACCAAAACACATATTAACTTTTAGGGATGCTCAATCTTTCCTTATTAATTCGAACTAGATGCTCACTTCCCACTACTATTGTAAGTGGCCTCCTTCTCTAATGATTTTTAGGATTAAAAGTTGATATTTGGTCACCTTTTAGTTTCATGTGTAACCTCCTCAAAACAAGCACTGCTTTTCTGAAACTTTAAATGTGAGAAATCAGCATGAAGTTTTTTCAAGCCCAAAATTGCTGAATTATTACAGCCATGAAAGCACCTTGGAAAAAAAGAAACCTCTCTACATTCATCAACAACTAAAAACTGACAGAGTATTAAAGGAGACCTACTGATAAAATTTTTACTACAGCAACTATGGACTAAGTTCTTATATTAGTTTCCCTGTTTTTCTCATTTCTGTTCACTGCTTTGAACTTCACTGTCATTAATCTGGAAGCCCTCAAAAGAAGCAAACCCTCAACAGTAAACAATCTTAAAAAAAAAGTGACAAAAATTGCAGTTAAAGGTTGGTTTCAATATATATTTCTATTCCAAGCACGAGAAACAATAGCAAGGAAAGACTGAAAGCTCTAACACTGACCTTAAAACAATTTGCTTTAGTACTACTTTTCACTTAGCTCACTAGTTAAGCCCTAACAATGCAGTGGATCATTACGAAAAGGAAAAATATTCCCACTTTCTTGATACTTTGCTGCACCACATGAACTAGCATTCCTGTTTAAAGGACCTTTTTAACCCGCTTTTTTTTCCTTCATGACAAAATCTTACACATTATCCACATGCCATTTCCACATTGTTTATATAGCCACACTTATAGGATATCCTTGCTGCAAGAAGGACCTCAAGTGCCTTCAAAATCAAAAAACAATGTGTGTTCTGACAATACGAGGCAATACCAGGAGCAGCTTCCCATAAGTTGCATCAGCAAGGTTCATATTTCACTATCTGCCTGTGGCCTTGTGTTTCAGACCAATCTCAGCTTTTTTTTGTACAATTTTGTTGCCAGAAAGGCAGTTTAACTTACACTGAAAGTCCCAATGACCATTAGCCAGAAATGTTATACTTTAAGATGCCCATTTTCAAAATCTTTACAAAACCAGTAAGTGATTTGATAAACTCCACCTGATTCTAAAACTCCAGGGGAGGTCACGAATGCTTCATGGCTACATCATTATTATTAACATGTAAAGAGAAAAATGAAAGTTTTTAGCATATGCAACACCTTTAGTGCACTGAAACAGTTCCAATTTACTTAACTATTTCTTTTCAAGCTGCAAGAATTTGCTAGCAAAAACTGATTCAAGTTGTCAATATTTTTAACAAATTCAAAATGGACTGCACTGATCACTTTTTGTAACAGTTTATCAGATGGTTGATAGATTGTAATCAGGCTGAACACAGACTGGAATTTCTATAGAAGGACAATCCCATCTTTCCCTTTGTATGAGTACCCAATGACATTATATGCATAAGGGAGAGTTGCCATCCTATTTTTCTATTCCCATACAGGGATCCATTGTGTCTCTGACATTCCTGCCTCTAGCCAGTTCATCCTCTTCTGCAGCTGCACCTTCTTGCCCCCTATGGCAGATAATTTCTTGGTCATAAACTACCACTACAGAGCAGTTACTGCTTGAATGTCCTCCTCTCAGGCTTCAAAGCCTTGGGTTCATTCTCTTTTAAACCTCTCTGGACAATATTTTTTCAATTTCTCGTACTTTTTGATTTAGCAGCAATCTTGTTCATCAGCTTTGTCTCAAGGGATAATAGGAAGGAATGAAATACTTCCATGATTCTGACCTGACTGAAAAAAAAAAAAAAAAAAAAAAATTATACAGCTTCTCTGTTTTTCGACAGAAGACTTCCATGTCTCCCACTCCAAAGAAGCCAGGCAGTTCTGCTGCTGGCAGGATGTGAGAATTTAGGGTAGTTTCCATTGAGAAGAAGTAGAAAATCATCTGCTTGTCTAAAGCAGACTGCCCCAAAGTGTCTGGCACCACTGAATCTTCAGGTAAACTTCATTAGTTCTATTTCCTCCTTTTGGGTGATTTCTTGATGTTGCTAAAGTGTTTGTTACAGTACAGGGGTTTCCCTGTCCTTGGGGATTGTTTCTGTGAGCAGCCACTGCTTCGAGTGAGGTTTTACTTAGTACTTCTCTTCCAGCAGGTGTTACCCAGATGGAGAAAAGAGATCACATAATGGAAGTTTGGAGGCCAGCCCAGAAACTTTGCCATCTTCTGTTGGGGCATCACTTTGTTACTTCAGAAGCCAGGAAAGTATGCTGGAATATAAATCTCCTGCCCAGCACTTTGCATATGAAATTGCTGCATTAGGAAATGGAAAAAAAATGCAATTCGAGGAGAAAAATTCAAAATGGTAATCTGTTCCAAAGAAAGGCAGAAAGTGCTAACAACTGTTACTGGGCTGGGGTCTTATCCCTACTAAAAAAAAACAAAAAACATACAGGAATACAGAAAGTAAAAACCAATAGAAAACACTTAATTTCAAAAGGCCAGATAAGTTTAAAAAACCCCAAACCATAGGTCACCGATACTAGGAGAAAACAAATTGTAGGGTTCTGCTGATTGCTGATGTTATTTATGGCCACTACAACATTTCTGTGGTATTTAATTACCAAGGGGATTTGCAATTTTCTTTCCTATTTACTATATGATTGTCTGATTGCATGGAGTAAGACAAACCAGATCTAACTAAAACTTGAAAGAACAGCCTGTCTTGCTGAGAATCATTAATTTATGATGTGTTTATGAAAATGTTCTGAAATTAATAATTCCCAGCTAAAGCAATATTCAACTGTCAGAAATAGCTGGGCTAGCTCACTGGTTTACACTCCTGAATACTGGGAAAAAAAACCAAAAAACAACCTAAACAAAAAAATCGATCTTTTTTCCCTACCATGGTTAGGAGTTTTCACATTTGCACAGCAGACAAAACTTCAATTTGAGCTCACAGTTAAAATAATGCTTTTACACACACACAACTGTGGAACATTTCCCTGCTTTACCACCTAGCAAATTGCATATAATTACTCCATCTGTCCCAATTCTCACATATGATTTGCATACAATTTTGCAACATTTTTAAGTAAGATGTCCTTTTTATATAAGGTGAGACTTGGATATTTAAAACTAAATCCCTAAAATTACCTCCACTCTACCTACAAATCAGTACATCTGTCTTCTGACTGCAGTGCTCTGAGTATAACTTTAAACTTTATAAAATAAATGTTTATTTTACAACTGAATATCTTGCTTGTAGCTTTTAAGTATAGGAACATGCAAATACCCTCTGTGTTAATAACAGCCTCCTCTGGGACTCCTAATAAGCATAAGCACAAAAAAGGCAGAACTCATTCATTTGCTATGTAGTTGCGTTATATTTTTTCCTTCATAAAGGAGCTCAAAATATCTCTGATGCACATCAAGGCTAAGTGTGAAGCTAAAAAGGTAATACAAAGTGCATGCTGTTATAAGTAGTTTTACTATCATCTGGAGAACCAGTGCTGACACTGAATTTTTCTTCTTTCCGCTGGCTAACAATAAAACTTAATTTTGGAGGAGGGACCATATATTGCCCATGCACAGATCACAGCTATAATGCATTCTACGGCAAAAATGTAAAAGACAAATACCATGTTTTTATAGTAATCATATTTTCCTGGTTTTTTATGCCACAGATTCCTGCACAGAGACTTCAAAAGGCTCCTCAGTTACTCTTACAACTGCTAGGTCCAAGGTTAAATAAAAAAAAAAACAAAAACAACTAAACAAGTTTTGCATTTCCCAAATTCCAGGATCTGGCAGTGCATATATCTGGATCAGCAAACACCATATAAAGGTTAATAGCACTCAGTCATTCTACAGGGTTTCTGCAAAGCCCATTCATTCTCCATGGCTTTGGACATAACACACTGTGCACCACTACCCAAGTGCCACCATCTTCCAACACTCAGCCTCACAGTTTGGGTTATTTTTTTCCAGTCCTTACTTCTGGCTATTTCTGTTAATTCAATTTAGCTTTAAACAGAGAGGCCTACAGATGCCAACTCTAATTTCCAAGCCTCTATATCACAGCCTTGACCAGACAGATAACTTGCACAAGAGACTGAAGTGGTGAACTACATTTCTAAAATGCTGCCATCTGATTCTCATCCCACACAAATATGTAATTTAAGTGGTAAAAAAAACCCAAAACTTTCATCTCAAACATCAGCTTGTTCAAAGCTCTTGAAATAAGTAAAATGCTGGAATTCGCATTGAGTCATGACAAGTTAGAGGTGTAACAGTAAAAAATAACCTTCTGAACAACAATAAAAAGAACATCCTTAATGTTAGGCAAAGAGAAAGCAATTACATTTTTAAAGACTGTCAGTTTAAAAATATACAATGTAAAGAACTAAAATGGTTTTAGCTCTTTTCACAACTTTGTGAAATCTTCACATATTTTTAAGCTTTACCTTATTTATAAAATGTTTTGTATTCCATTTTACTTTTCTTACAAGAAATTTGAAAATAATTTGTTCACGTAAACTTCTGTCAGTAAAATTTAATGGAAAATGTACTTCCCTCAGCTATTAAGACATTCAGTAACTCACACACTGGAGTAATTTCTATTCTAAGCCTTCAAGGCAACAAGAATAGGAACTGAATATTACAGCAGAACTCAGGGCAAACACAGGCCTCGTGCATGGTGACTGTGGACATAAGACTTGGGAAGAAAAATTACCATCACTGGTCAGTACAAATTGGAGAGTCCCACTACACACAGTTACCAGTCAGCTGTCCCCCCTGGTCAGTGCTACAAAGGGACAAGCAGAAAACAAAAGAAGAGAAACGACTGCTAAATTGGAACAGTTCTGGCTGTTTGCTGGAAAATCCTTCCTTTCCCCCCTCAGTATAGGCAATGCAAGGGTCAGTTTCAGGTTGAGTGCAAGCACAACACAACAGGGCAGCAGCAGCACAACTTCACAACACAGCACTGCAGCAGGTGCAAGGTTAACAGCCAGATTCAGCTTCCTTAATTCAAAATATTTGTTGCATAGAATCCAACAATTATACAACCAAACTTGGCAAATAAACAAAGAAAACAACCCAAACCCATCAAACAAACAAGTTAAAAAAAGGCTTTCCTCTTTCTTCCTTCTATTCTCATGGGCAGTGGATTACCAGAGAACTCAAAGGGGCTTCCAGTCCCCAAGAAGATTAAAAACAAGAGCCATGCTTCTTCCATTACATGCATTAAACTCAGCAAAAGGTATCTGAGATTGTCCCAGTTAGAACACGGAAAAGGGATTAAAGGCAAATACTGCCAGCTTCAGCCATTTACTCCCTTCAATTCCTCTCAAATTCACACAGGAGATACTCCTGCCTTATTTAAATTTATGACACTTTTCAAGGTTCTAACAGGGTTGCCAAGAGACTTTTGTACCAGTTCCTATCACAGTGTCAGTGTGAGAGCTAATTGCAGCTGCTTGGAAGGTTTGGAAGTGATCAAGAATTTTTTTTTCAACTGAGATGGTGGCAGCAGTGGCCTAGTCTACATCCTTCTCAGCTGAATCAGAATAGCTCAGATGACCACAGACAATGTTTGCAGTAGCAAAATTCAGAGCACTTCTAAACCTTCATACTTAAAACACAAAAACATAGCACAGAAAACTGAGTGACAGACTTGTCCACTGAAGCTTGTTGCACTGCTTGATACTTTAAACATGTCACTAGGTCCAGAAAACCTGAAGCATAAGTAGGAGACAGTTCTACCAACTGCTTTTATTGAAGAAGAGAAATGCATCAATACAACCAAAGGCATTTAATAGAATAAATATTCTATTAAACATTTTCCACACCTAGAGAGAACAATGACAAAGATGAGAAATGCAGTCAGCATAAACACCTGAGCAGATGATGCCACAAGTCTGTAAACATGTGACTCTCACAGCCCCAGTGCTCATATTTGCTTCTGTAGAAGACAGTGTCAACCAGAAGGAACATCTTTTGTCCACTTGCACTACAAAACCAGAGAAATATACCTCGATGTACAACCCATTCTCTGTGCAGTAAATCATTCTCTGTCTTGCCTTCTAATTTGCCAAGGAATACAGCTAATGTAAATACTACCCAGGCAGAAGGAAAAAAAACAAAACAGATGAGGGAAAAACAGAGAAAAGTAGCAAATATATTCCTGCCCAAAATATCCTGGAATCTGGTGATTTTTTCACCTTATTCAAACCTGACATAAGAGAAAGTGGTGTACACCAGATCATTACCAGACTAAATCCAAGAGAATAAGAAGGAAGTTGCACATTTGCCAACTATAAGTTTCTCACACATTTTTTAGGTGGCATTTTAGAGGGAAGGGGAATAATTATTCAAATGCCAACACTATGCATTAGTAATAAATACAGGCATAAGAGTATAACATACCTTTATTTCTCTTCAGAGAGATGAATAATTGCACATTCAACTGATAAGGACTTAGCAGAACACTAATATAAACTACATGGCTGCTATTTTCTAAGCATGGACATGGAACAAAATTGCATGTAAGCAGAGTTCAAACAACTGACAGAGAATTTTTGTTTAAGAATAAGCAAACTCTTTGCCAAGTGGTCTTTAGTCAGGATATTCTTGTTATATCAAAGGTGTGTAAACCAGCTCTCCTAAATAGTGTCTTCCATACTGTTCACATAAAGAGTTGCTGCTTAATTATTCACATAAACAAAGCAAGATCTATGAAGTGGAACACAACAGCAACACAGATAATTAAAAGAGGCTCCAAAATAGCGAGCACAAAAGTATAAGACTGTAGACAAATATATTCTCTACAAGTTCTCAAAAAAGATCAGGCAGCCCCAAAAATTTTGCTATGTAGCATTCTGTGTTTTCCAGTGGTAAACTCAGCATTGTAACAGTACATTGAGGATAAACACAAAACAAACTCTGTTTGTTTAAACACAAAAACCCAGGGAATGAACAAAAGTGGGATTTTTAAGGTTTACCTTTCTAGGGTTTCCTAGAGGACAGAATTTGTGGTATATCTAAAATAAAGAAACTAGACTGAAGAGAGTTCAAACTAGTAGACAGAACAGACTGTAGTGGTACAAAACCACGGTGCTTAAATGCAAAGTAGGGTCTACTGTGGAGCAATCCAAAGGCTGTGAGCACCCTGCAGCAAAGATCCCAGGAATGCACTCACTATATCTTACAGAAAATACAGTATGGAGCATCAGCGTCTGAACTATGAAGGCACAAATTTACCATACAGTTTACTAATGTCACAATAAGTGTTTCAGATCCCATTGAATGTCTCATTGTGTCACAGGGATATTGCATAAACCAGGGTCCTACATGGGAAAAAAAAAAAATCTGTGTGTCCTGTAAACCTCTGTGAAACTGTTCATACAGTTTTTTTCTGAGGAGATCCATGTAGTGTCATACAGCAAAAGATTAAGTCCCTCAAAAAAGGAAAATAAAAAACAAAGGGTATGAAATACTGAGATGTTAGGCAGAAGGAAATGCCTACACAGCACCAAAGAGAATGTGACACCCCTGCAGCACTGCCAAAACCTACAGGGAGGCAAAGGAACTAGAAGATTAAGTCTGCAGAGAAAAAAATAAAAATAAAAGGAAAAGAAACCCACAAGAGTACACAGACAGACCCATGGTCTTCAGGACAGTCTCCTTTTAAATCTCTGTGCTTTGCATTTGAGCACCCACAGTGCTTGATCAAATGCTTTTCAACAAGGAGAGAAGTCAGAGATACGACTGCATAAATAATTTCTTGGCAGAGGTTGGCAAAGAGGCCAAGCAGACATCATGGAATTAGGACAAGTCCCCAGAACCACTCTTGGATCTCTACAGATTTAGGACTATCCAACTGCTCAGTTTCTCAGGTGAAAAAGCAGGAAGCTGAACTTGCCGATCTAATGAACCACTGGCTTTTTATGGAAGTCCATCTGTTCCAACTCTCCAGCCCAAAATACAAGGAAACGTAAGAATCAAAATAGAATGCCAACGTGACTCCAGCAAAGAACATTATTCTACTTGCTCTCTGTGGTAGCTTGACGCTAATCAACATTTAAGGAAAGAAGAACCACCCATCAAAGTGACTTCTTTGAGAGAAGCTGCTGGGAGCTTCTTCTATGCCTGAAATAGGCCAACAGCTGGTCAGTTCTGAGAACTGACAGCACTTTGCACCATTTAGAAATTAGGTCCACCTCTGTGAATACCACCTTTTAAAAACCACAAGCCCAGGAACTCTCACTGTTTGTTTCCAGCCTTGAAAAGTAGCAGAGCTCTGATGAGGCCGGCCCTGCTCCCCAACAGCCTGCATGGCCTGGGGTGGGGCTAAGCCAGGCCCCAATGGCTCCTGGGCGGGGGATGGAGATCGGGGGGTCAGGGGCCAGCCCCAGGCTGGGCCAGGCCCCGGCTGCTGACACTCACCAACAACCCTTGACCCCCACCCTCGCCAAGATGGCTCCAGGCCGAGGACTGCCCATCCCACCCCCAGCAGCTGCTGGGCTGAGGGAGGCACTAGCTCGGCCTGAAATCAAACACCGTGACTGCCTTCCGTGGCCTGGACAAGATTTAACCCTTTCACAGATGAGACCTTCAGACCATGATCTTCACTCCAGGGAGAGAGAATGAGTGACAAAACATAGAAAGACAACATGAAAACACCAAGGTCAGTAAAGAAAGAGTCAAGCCTCAGATGGAAGGATAATGAGGAGATGCCAAATGGGGCTGAAATAATTTTTTTCTAGGGCCACAGAGATGGACAATGATATACTGAAATATCTCCGTTAATTCATGAGAAAAGTATGGGGGAATGAAGTATTCAAACTGTAGATGTGAGCAGAGGAATCCATTGATGAAGCCAAGCAGATGGTGGAGTAGCTGTGATCCCATGAGATGCTTGAACAGAGAGAGAAAGTTAGTGAAGACCCTTTGCCCCCAAGGGAGAGAAGAAGAAAACCTCTGTTCCCAGAGACAATCACAGAGACAGATGAGGAGAACCTTTGCTTCTGAGTATCTCATCCTTAAAATAATACCCCTTGAGTTCATGGCCCATGGACACATCTCTAGGAGGGCTGTGAAAATGGGAGGAAGGCATGATGGCAGAGCTTTTTCCCAGGCAGCTGTCAGTCATGGAAATGAAAAGCCACAAGAAAACTATTTTGTTGTGGACAACTCTCCATGGAATGACAAGAAAAAACTCCTCATCTACAGAGACTGATGAAGACTATTGTATAGTTGGTACTGCGTTAACATCTCAAGTTTTGTCTCCATGTTGTCAGTTGGGAAAGGAAATTTGGCAGGGGGAGAAAAGGAGGTTTTATTTTTATGTTTCTTATTCTTGTAGTCCTGTTAATAGAATTTTTTATTCCTTTTAAGTTTTAAGCCTGTTGTATCATTCTCCTAATCCCTATCTCACAGCAAGAAATGACTCCATGTCCTGGTGATTTTAGCCAGTGCTAAAACCCACCATATTCTCCTAAATCTATTTGAAATATAATTTGATCAGCCCAGTTATTAAGATGAAAAGCAAAGCAGTTTGTTGGGGTTTTTTTTAAATTTTATTTCAGGAGTTGTCTGGAGTTTGTGGTTGGGTTTTTGGTTGCATTGGAGTTTTTAAAATAGTATTTATGTATTCCCACAGTATAGCTGCTCACTTTGAGGTGTTTAATTTCCATATCCACTACAAAACACTTAGCCAAGCTTTAAATTGCAGACACATCTCTGCTTTCATTGTGGAAAAAAATCATGCAATATGGCAAAATTTAGTTGGAATAATTATGTGCTTTACTGTCACTCATTGGCCAGACTGAGTATCATCTTAGCAAAAATCCCAACTTTATTATAGAAACAGTCCCACTGAGGGAACATTGCTCATTTTCTACCACTCTTCTACAAGTTACTTAAAACTCCTTTAAGAAACTAAGCTCAACACTTGCTTTAGTTTTTGTCACAGTTGGAATATAGCAATTATTTTGAAATGGTGGGAATTCAGAATGTACTTATTATTGGCATTATCTATCTAAAGATCAGCTAGTTCTCTGTATTCATAAAAAATTACAAGTAGCTCAGAGTATTCCCTTTCCCAAATAAATGTCTTATGTACAATAATCCCAGTAATGAAAAATAAAATATTTTCATATCATGTCTTGAGTTTTTAGCCCAAGATTTAATTTGAATACAAAACACTTTACTAATAATCAGCAAAAAAAAATAGAAGTCAAATAGCATTGCTGAACAACTCATTAAAATTTTCGCATGACAAAGACATACCAGAAACCCTTTCAGAAATTTAGCTATAATTCTAAACAAACCTTAGGTTCTGCCCCTATAAACACTGTCCTGTCTCTAATTTATAAGCTATGCAAAATATTACACAGATCACTCAACAATCAATCCTTAATGTTCCTGAAGAGGTCTTTACCATCCCTACTGAATAATGCATGTTTCCATTTTGCCATTCTCCTGTGGCATAAAAAGGAGCAGCTTTAACTTAGCGCTAACTTTGAGAAGGAGAAATTGCTTCACAACTCCAATCTACTTCCCAAATACAGGAACTAAATAGTCCTAAATATATTTGAAATAAACCAGCATCTGAAGAGACTGGCCATATGCTAAACTGTCACTTTCCCATAGTGAGTGATGAATTAAGCTGGTTGTGTAGCTGGCTGCTTACTACAATAATGTTCATGTCACTCACATATGCTGCTTTGGCAGTTAGCACAGCTTTCTGTAAACCAAGCGGTAAGTTTGATTTGAGAACAATTTAAAGACCAGCTAAAAGCACTGAACTCCTGGCTGATTTCCAAAGAACTGGAAGAAACACTACAAAAGACTGGAAAGGTATAAAGAAAAATGGCAGTACTTTTGAAACCTGTATGATTAAAAGCATGAGAAAACTCCAGCCAGCTAGACACAAATCCAGTACTCAGTGTTTTCTGGGATCTGTGCAGTTTTCTATCATCTGGGATACTGCAAACACAGTAAAGTGTGAAGTGGATGGTAAAGAGGATGCACAGCCCATGGTAAAGGAGAACATTCATCCATGTAGCATTCCACTGCTGCAGGATCAGGTCCAGGGAGGTTATGGATACTCGTGACCAACATGGGACTCAACAAGATGGGCTTCTGCTTGGTTAAGCTCAGGAAACCATTCATTCAACACAGGAACAAACTCCACTTAAATCGAGACAGAGAGCCCAGAACAGAGGCAGGGTGGTGGGTTTTACAGGACAGAACCAAGGTGGAGCTTAAGGTCAGGGACTAATAGGAACATAGCAAGGGAGAAACCCCAGGATCTCCAACCAAATCAGAACACCCTGGACTGCCACCGCATGAGGGTCCAGGTTGGGGTAATTCTTCCTGGGATCACAGGGCCCATCCCCCAAGGCAGAGGGATGGCATGCACTCTTCCGTGGCTTTAAAGTCACACCTCTCACTTTAACAATGCTTATCTGAAACTACAGCTTTGCCTCCCTGGGCAGAGGCATCCACATATCCACATCACCTGGAAAATATATACCAGAAATTTAACTAGCCAGTTAGCACCAGCTTCTCACTGAACTGAGCACTTGAATCTTTCCTCTGTACTCACACAGAGGTAAAAGAATCCAGTACTTATGTCAGTGGCCCAATAGTCAAGAGGCTGCACAGTAAAATATGTAAAGAAGCAGTGAAATACTTACAGTAGGTATGTCTGAATCCCGAGACAAGATTCTGGTTTACTCAAGGGTTGCAGCGTAAAAAAACCCAAACAAATCAATCCTTGGAGCATTGTTATCAGAGGAGCAAATTATCACAGTGTGTCTGTGGCCAAAAGTACAAGAACTCAACGCTTTACTGTATTTCTTATATTCCACAGGAATGTCAGCCTCCATATGACCCAGAATTTTGCATTGGGAAAAAGTGTTATTTTCACAAGTTTATAATCAAGGTTTCCAGCATTATCACATGGAAATCTATAAAATCTTTTCTGATAAATTAGAAGTTGAGGGATTTGGGTTGCAGATTTGTTGTGAGGGGGAAAAGTAGAATACATCTTTACTTTTTGTAAACACAAAAGTTAAGTACAAGGAGCACTCTGAATGATGACTTTTTCATAAGCTGGACTTTACTTGCTCTTGATTCATTTTC
Source organism: Parus major (assembly GCF_001522545.3). NCBI lineage: Eukaryota > Metazoa > Chordata > Aves > Passeriformes > Paridae > Parus > Parus major. The sequence continues at coordinate 5,199,425 of NC_031775.1, read as the reverse complement.
TCTTCATTTACTTTTAGGCTATACTGAAGTTTACGTAAAGGACAGAACTACAACACTCTCTTCTTCCCACAGCTGCTTGTGTGCCTTGTCTAATAGACAAGAAGAGTTTGGCAGAGCAAAGATGGAGAGATCCTGGCCTCCGTGGAGGCATGGGGCAGCAGACACTGCAGGTAAGTCACCCAGAACAAGTCCATGCCCATGGTTACCTACTGAGTGGTGCTGTATTACCCAGACATAAATACAATGGTGAATGTAGAGATGCACACAGCAGTTAATGGTGCTTTGTGAAATACTGACTTTAGGTTGAAACCCAGGAACAGGGACCTCTAAGGCTGACCTAGCACCTTCATTTTTTCACTTCACACCTACTTTTTCAAGTACTGGAGTGTGGTAGTTTGGCATTTAGGGAAAAAAAGTGGGAAATATCCACAGAAGTGACTCCTCAGAGAGGCTGCTGGGAGTTTCTTCTCTGCTTGAGATCAGGCCAATAAGCTAGCCAGTTGTGAGATTGACAGCATTTTGGACCACTGAAAAGTGAGATCACCTTTGTGAATACCATCTTTTAAACCCAAACCTGGGAATTCCTTGTCCTCTTTGTTTTCTGGCCTTTCCAGAAAGGTATTGGAGCTCTGGTGTGGCTGGGCCCGCTCTCCCCCACAGCCTTTGCAGCCTGAGGGGGGAGGCTGGGCCGGAATCCAGCAGCTCCCTGGCAGTGGATGGAGACTGAGGGGATTCCCCCAGCCCTGGGCTGGGCCAGGCTCTCCCATGGGCTGCTGACATTTGCCGACACCCCCCATGGCCCACACAAATGACTCCAGGCCAAAAAGTGGCCAAAAACCATCCACAGCCTTCCAGCAGCTGCTGAGCTGAAATCCAATACCATGAATATCCAGCCACAGCTTGGGCCACATTTAACCCTTTCACTACCCAGAGACCTGCAGACTTACTCCCCTCTCCAGAGAGAGGAAAGCGAGAGCGATCATCATGTAAAGAGACAACATGAAACATCAAGGTCAGTAAAGAAAGAGTCAAGCCTCAGATGGAAGAATGAGGGGATGTTTTAATAAGCTGAAATATTTTTTTCTAGGGCCACAGAAATGGACAATGATACACTGAAATATCTCCGTTAATTCATGAGAAAAGTATGGGGGAATGAAGTATTCAAACTGTAGATGTGAGCAGAGGAATCCATTGATGAAGCCAAGCAGATGGTGGAGTAGCTGTGATCCCATGAGATGCTTGAACAGAGAGAGAAAGTTAGTGAAGACCCTTTGCCTCAGGGAGAGAAGAAGAAAACCTCTGTTCCCAGAGACAATCACAGAGACAGATGAGGAGAACCTTTGCTTCTGAGTATCTCATCCTTAAAATAATACCCCTTGAGTTCATGGCCCATGGACACATCTCTAGGAGGGCTGTGAAAATGGGAGGAAGGCATGATGGCAGAGCTTTTTCCCAGGCAGCTGTCAGTCATGGAAATGAAAAGCCACAAGAAAACTATTTTGTTGTGGACAACTCTCCATGGAGTGACAAGAAAAAACTCCTCATCTACAGAGACTGATGAAGACTATTGTATAGTTGGTACTGCGTTAACATCTCAAGTTTTGTCTCCATGTTGTCAGTTGGGAAAGGAAAAAGGTTTGGATGGGGGGAGAAAAGGTTTCTGGAGGTTTTATTCTGGTTTCTTATTCTTGTAGTCCTGTTGATAAACTTTCTTTATTCCTTTTATGTTTTAAGCCTGTTTTGCCCTTCTCCTAATCCGTATCTCACAGCAAAAGTCCGCAAGTATTCTGGTGATTTTTAGCTAGTGCTAAAAACTACCACATGGAGATAGCATTTTTGAGGAAAGAAATGTCATCATCTTCCATCTGTAAAGAACTTGGCTCCAGGTCAAGCATCCCAGACAAGGTCTACCCTGTTATTTGCTCCATGATCAGAAGGAATTTTAAATAGCCAATGTTTCCCATTACCTGGAACAGTCACTACCTGGCAGACAGTACAAGTTACACTGAAATACCCACTGTCACACATAAAAGCTTTGCCAACCCAATAATGAGAAAACCAATTTTATAACAATAAGGTTTCACCTTTTTAAGATACAGACAAAAAAAATATCCATCAATTTCAACAGCAATTCCAATTAAACAAAACATTTAACTGTACCATTGGCAGAACTCTGGAATTTTTATGCTACAGTTGAAGTTTTAGACAATCATTTATTTGAGTTACTGATTTTACATTTCAACAATAATAAAAGTGTAACATTTTATTTCTGGGAGAGGTTTCCAGAGTCCCCAGGGCCTTTTCTGTCACATTCTCTCTCATACCCCTCAGTCTTTGTTTTGAAGTCACATGGGGGGTCAGGTTAGTCTCATTGCTCACTAACACAAGTAGCCAGAGCAAACAGACATAGATATATTAGCAGCTCTTCCTGAAAATCTTTGCGCATTCTACAGAAGATTTCTATAGCCCTTCTAAGTTAGCAGCAGCACCTTCAGCTGATGGATGAATTCTAAAGAGGTCTTTCTCACTCAGAACTGGTACATTTTAAATGTTGAAATTATGTACCTGGTCCCATTTCAACACAGGCTTTTGGAGCATTTTAATGTCTTGCCATTTAGTAGCTGGAATCCAGCAAAGGGGATACAAGTGCTATTACTGGTAGTTAATAGATATTCTTGAGTTCAATTGCTGAGCTACATTTTGAATAAAGGGCTGAATTCCCAGAAGGAACAACCTCCTTTCATTATTGCCCAATGCTTAGACTAAGGGAGAATTCTCCATGAGTATTAAGTAGGGGTAATATTTGTATTTCTATTTCTAGAAAGAAATGTGCCACACAGATGGCATTGCACAATAGTAAGTGAATGCAGGTCATATCCAATACTGCAAGTTCTACAGCTGGATATTTTCATATTACAGTCCTTTCTTATTCCCATTTTAAAATGGCTTTTTATTCAGAGTATTCTTCTGGATAAAACCAGATTGTAGTAACAGCAGAAAACTCTGCTTTTTGAGGTGTCCACCCAAGATGTTCCACTAGCTCTCAGCTGTGTGCTCATAGAGTTTATGTCCACTTTGGTCAGCTGTCCCTCACAGTCTGCTGCATTCCAACTGCTCTGAGTCACCACAGCATACACTAACAGAAAGAAGTCACATCCTCAGTCAGGTTTCAGGGTTCCCTCAGCAACAAAAGCCACCCACGCATGATCATACTCTTTATTGATGTAGAGACACCTGCACAATTCAGCTAAGCCCTGCTTTAAAGCAGCAGTCCTACAAGATTACCATTGCTTCCAGTTAATCTCTGCATCCACGCCTGTTGTAAGAAACAGCTAAACCCCCAGTTCTGGAAGGCATGTCCTGCAGCTCCACTAGCTGGAATGGGAGATATTGACCCTACCAAGGCTGCCCTTGGCACAGGAAGTCCTGAACACCAGCTTCAAAGCATTGCTCCTCTGCCACATGTCTGTAGCTACTGCCACAACTGCAAAATGAGAGTATTCTCACTCAACCACCACAGGTAAGCATGCTGTTGCTGCTGAAGATAGAGAGCCAAGTTAGGAAAATAAGTCACCTGTTCCTGGAATTCTCTCTAGATAACTGTGTGATAACTAACAACAGATCCCCTCAACACTTCCCTCTATGCCCTTTCTGTTCCTCCATATATATGCAGTAGAACACAGAAGTCAGAGTCTCAAGCCCAAGTCTTTGAAATTCCTTTATGGGTTTTTTAACTCCAGCCACACTTTTTAATCTCAACTCAGCAAGGACTAAATGAGAACTTGGTTTGTTCAGGCTACATATTCAGAAAAACCATTTTCTGTCTCAGGAGTGCTCACCTAGGAGACCAAACTATCTGAAGTGCTTCTAGAGACACCCATATACTTGCCAGGACTTAGGATTGCGGACACTTAATTGTAACTTGCATTTAGTAAGGCTTATTTTAAGACTTGATGAACTGGCATTGTCATCTAGCAAAAGGGATTTTTCTCTTAATAATATTATGAAGACAAAGAGCAACTTCTTTCATAGTATCATAATAATAAATGCATAACTTGCTTCTTTTTTAACATATAACATGATTGCACTTTTAGAATGTTGTATGTTTTAAGTTGTCTGGGTTGTTTGGCTTGGATTTAATTATTCAGCCAAAAAAGAAAAATTTCTTTCAAGATCAAGCTGCTGCCTTCCTTTGTATTAATAATTTGTACAGAAGTATTGTGTGCATTAGACAGTGCATGTTTGCTCAGTTACAGACCTGCAAACAGGCTTAGCCTCCAGTTCAACATTTCATTGCAATCTACTGGCATATTAATTAATAGCTAATCAGAAAGTTCCTAATAAGCATACTACATATTTACATTCAGACTTACTATTTTTAAAAGCCACTGACTTATAGCATTTAGAATGGTGAAAATAAGTCACCCCATGCCACACAATTTACTTCCTATATTTTTCAGAAAAGAATCATTAACTTCTACTCAAAATGCATATGTATGAGATTATCATCAATATTAGGATAGCAAAAATAATGGCAAACATGAAATTCCATGGGTATCAGTTGCATAAGGTTTATTTTACCAAATCCCTTCTCCCTCACCCATGTAAAATTAACACTTATATTGAAACAGCTGACATATAGCAAGTTAACAGACAATGTCTAATGTAATGAAATTAACTCTCTCTACTCTTGTCAAAAGGAATATCTATTTAGATACCAGTGGAATAAAGCCCTTGGTTTATTCATTACTGAGGAGAAAGAAGAAAAAAAAGTAAAAATTAGGAAAAGCTAAACTAAAACCCAGAAAATGGTTTAGCAAAGCAACAAGCCACAGCTGAATGCTAAGCCCTCCTGTCTAGGTGCCCTGCTCATACATAACTTTCAGCTCTATCCATGACTTACCTAGAGACTTCCAAGTTCAAATCATGGAAATGACAACTCTGCCCCTTCCCTCACTTCAACAGTAACCTCGACAGACACATTCTGGATTCTGCTATCCCTAAATGGGCCATGAAGAGACTTACTGATCTCATCTATTATTCCACCAACACTCAGTAGACTTACAGTTCTATTAAAATTTCACTGATGAAGAAATGCCACAATTAATCCACTTAGCAGGAAGACTCATGCCTATACTGGAAATGGATAAACAATGCATAGGAAGTGTTCACACACTGCACTTATAACAGGTTTTATTTGGCATTCACTGGTACCTTCACAGCTGATTACCACCAATAAACAACAGACATCTGCAGCAACAACTATAAGTCGTCATAAGAAACTATTCAAAAAATGTAGAGTTATGTAACTTAACTTTTCATATGAATGCTTAAGGGTTATATTCCTCCTGGTAGAGAACAGGATCAGTCCGTAAGAGCTGCTCATGCTCTGAGTGAGCACTTCAAATCAAATGCATACAAACCACCTACAGACTAAGACTATTTCAAGACTGATTTTTGCTTTCAATATATCTTTCAATATATCTTTTTCATCAGAAGAAAACAAAACTCACAATTTCAAGTTACCAGGCAATAGCTTGGGTTATTCAGTTATGCAATGGTTATGTTTCTATGTAAAAGATTAGACAATAAATTTCCAAGTAGCCAAGCATCAACTCTGCTTGCAAGGTTAGGTTAAGGGCACAAGAATATATGTAGAAGCATAACTCATTCTTGTTATCATGTCAGATATTTTGGACTCTTTTTTTGCACATTAATTCTGGTGCTTCAGGGAAAGGCCTCCACAGGCAGAGGCTGAGCATGCGTCTGGTGTTTCAGACAGAAAACAAAAACTTGCTGAAGCTTTCTTCAGAAAAACTCTGAGCTTGAGCAGTGTTTTCATCTTACAAACAATAAACATCAAATCTGCAGGCTACAGACAAGTGTCTCTTGGGCATTGTGTTTCTAGGTCTATGAGGATGACTGAGCAGCTGTATACTCTCCTCCTGTATTCTCCCTCTTCTTAATCTAATTGGCAATAAAGGGTAGAAAGAAACACATAGAAATGCCCCACACACCCAGTATCAGCAACGTGCTGAGGTAGAGCAGAATTGTTACAGCAGGTGATGCCAGTTAAAAACTCCCACAACCCCAGTGCAATTCTGGCAATTTATTCTACAGTCTTAATTCTTTTAAAGGTGTCGTTTCCTGATTTCAAGCAGCTATTCTTCATTTCTTTAAACTAGTTTGTCAGGTGCTGGGGGGGAAAAAGGGGAAAAGTGACAACAGAGAAGAAAATATATAAAAATGAGCTTCCTATCACTTTTTACTGATCAGCTCTAGATATTTATATGCGTATTTAATCTAAAGAAGCTTAAATGTCTGCTCATGTTAGCACAGCTCTTCACTGTGTAGATTAATCATACTCCACTTCCTGCTTTTTAATATAAATTAGTGTTTTAAAATCTTTTTCCTGTTTAGTACCAAAAAACAAACAAACAAACAACCCCACCAAAAAAAAAACCCCAAAAAACCACATTACTAAAATAAAAAAGGACTCCAAAAGTATCAATGGCAATCAGGACAAAAGCAAAGCCTGACCTGGCCATTGCAAATGCCCATCTTCATTGAGTCACAGAAACCATGTGTTTTAACTGTTGCTACACCCACATACAAATTACAGTTATTAAACAAAAGATAACAGCTGCTTATCACAAGAGATTTTCAAGCCGCTGCAAACAAAACCTCAAGCTGAAGATATTTTTTAAATGGATTAGCTCATTTATAAAATAAAAGTACATTCTTTTCCCCTCTCATAGTGATTTGTTTATTTTTAACCAAGCACTTCAAGCATGCTGCTCTTGATCACACTTGAGGGTACGGTGAGATAGCATTTTCAGGAGTACTGGTATGATTCAGGCCATGCTGTCTGGTTCAGTTGGAAGCCAAACCAAATCTAAAGAAACATAGGAAATACAAAAAGCCTTGGCCTTCCTGGCTCTCTTTCAGTGTGCTAAAAGACAGCATTGCTTGAAAACAAACTCAGCCATTTGATTATCAATTCACATTTAATTTCTATGGTGTTCTCTAAGCGGGGATATAAAAAAAAGTCCTTTTCAGCACAGACATTTGCAAAGTGAAACAGCATACAGAAAAGACTCCAAGAAACATCTGAAATTCTAAATGCAGTTAGGAAAGAGGCCAAGGGATCTGTACAAGCCCACTCTATCAACTTAAAGAAAAAAAGAATATGACTTGAAGTGATTTTGATTGTTTAAATCTTTAAAGAATTTGATCCAACTTCAGATCTTTGTTTAAGTAGCGGTTTTTATCTGCTAAACACAATGAAGAAACCATCAGAACCGTGACAGAATTAATCCCTTCTAGGGCTGGAGGAGCTTTGTGCTCTGTGGCAATGCAGAATTAAATTCTCCCAGATGCATGACATCACCACTTTTCAGGACACTGCATTATCAGTTTTTGATATTTCGTTTTTCAAATTGGACAGGTTTCTACATCTCATCTAAATGTGTATTTTTCTATGACTGAAAGCAGAAATTGGATTGACATCTCCATAACTGTCCCAGCTGAAGAGACTCCATAGGCATATTCACCTCCTTAATGTATAGCACTCCATAGCTTTCAGAGCATTTAAAAGACCCACAGATTTTTCACCAGTTTCTTGACTGTGTACATTACATAAACCAAAAAATGTACTAATGGAGAACAAAACAAGTAAACAGCCTGTCATTAGCAAGGAACTGACAGATGTTAATTTATCTTTCACTTCTCTAAACTCCCAACATCAGAACAGATTCTCCATCAGTGGCTAGAAAACTCCCCTGATCCAAAGCTAACCACCTGCAGTATAGTATCGCTCCACACCAGCAGTACCACCTTGGTCCCTAAACAAACCACAGCAAACTGTGTGCCAGAGGATAATTTGCTTTCTCTTCCCAATAAGAAAAATAAAAATAATAAAAAAATGTTCGAAGAGCACAATTCCCAGATGCACTGGGATGTACACAGCAATGTGGTTGCTGCTCAAGGTCATTCTAGGAAGGAGTGACAAGCTCAAATCCAGACACATGCAGGAACATGTGAAAAATGTAAACCGTCTCAACATCACAATTTTGTTTTAACCTCGTTAGAGGTCAAGTTACCCCTGAGTGCTGCTTTCTGAAAACAATCCTGCAGTCTGACACTGTGCTGAGTTATACTGACCCAACAGTCATAACCTAACCTACCAAACACATGTACAGTGAGAATCACCTCAGGAGAGGATGGCAATGTTATTTAAAACATTAATGCTACCCTGAGATCATCTTAGATTTACCCAAACAGATTTGCTAGCAGATCTGCTTAAGGTACCTGATGGTGGAGGTTGCCATGGGAACACAGTACAACTACACACTTTGCCATGACAACCAGGCCTCCCTGGAATACTAATGAGTGCCCATGGCAACAGGAAGCTAAAGACAAGATGTCTGGAGACCAAGTATTTCATGTATCATTTATAACAAAAGCTATAAATATATTTGTACGCTTCCTATATAAGATTCAACGGGTTTTGGTACCCTGCAAAACGCCACATATGGGGCAATATCGCAAAGTGCAAAAATTACGTAGCTGCAGTATAAATGGAAAATCCTATTTCAAGGTAACGCTGTGGCTAAAGTTCAATTCCACAAACAACAGAAATATCTGTAGTCAATGTGCCCCATGTGTGCATTGCCTTGCACATGAACACTATTGCCAGGTCATGATGGAGCAGTTACTTGCACACAATGCTTTGTCTGGGTTGTGTCCATCAAAAAGGTGCTTCCTACCCAGTGCAGAATCCTGTACTGAGCATGGATCTGTTCTCCAGATGGCAGCTACTGCAGCTTGTGCTGTGAAGGCAGCAGAAAGCATTGCCTTGGTATTTCAGAAAAGGCTCATGACAAGAGATCCTTGGTGCTTTATAGGAATGTTCCAGCAACTGTTCCATGAGCAGTGTTTTGCATTTATTTGTTTACAGAAAAATGATGCACTATAGCAAGTTACACATCAGAACAAAATGTTGGCATTAAAAAAAAAAGTGCAAAAATCATCAGTTAAGTGACATCTGGTGCCTTTTTTTTTAAAGTGCTCACTCTACAGATGAATTTCAGAACACTTTCTAGATATTTTACACAGATTATCAAAGCCTAAGACATTTTCAAGCATCCTGCCAGAAACCTATCATTTAAAAAAGAGGCAGCACCAGCTGGAAAGCCATTGCTGTTTGTCCCAAAAGTAGAGTGTGTAATAGGTCAGATCCAGAGACAGCAAAATTTTAGGTCCCAGGAATCACAAGTGCCAGGATTCAGCTCGCACCAGCAGTGCAGAAACCAAAGGTAATAAATCCTAAGACTTTTCCTCATGTCTTATTATTTGGTTTATTAGTTTATAAAAGTTTATTAGGTTGTAAGTCTCCTTGCATGAGCACCACCTCAAAAACAAAAAAATCAGGAAAACATTAGTAAGCATGAAATTTGTTTTTTTCTTTCCCTCAACACCCATGATCTGTGATATGTATTTATTAGTCATCTTCCAGGTGTAAATAGACCAACAACTGCATTTCCTCAATGACAGAGCACAGAGATCAGCAATAAGGGATAAAGAACTGTTCTTTGTTTGTGCTATTTCTATGTTTCATGGCTGCAGAACTGCTCAGGTGCCAGGTTCTCGCTGCTTTTGACTACAACTGATGCTATCCCAGTAGCAAAATCCCCAGTCCCCTGTCCCTTCAGCAGATCTCCTCAGGCCTAGAAGATGCAGCCCCACATCAAACAGGAACTTCCTGGCCTAGATAAGATGCATCAGCTGTAGTCACCCATCTTCTCACCTACTGACAGCTTAGAGAGGCCAGAAGGAACCTCAAGTACACACACTTAGGAACCCCACAGGAAGGCACATAACTAAGTCTGCATCACTGAAAATTTTCAAACAGCCGTAACTCAAACAAGAGGGAAGATTCCTCCACACGGAAGTGGTGGAATCATGATCCCAGGAGACAAAAGATGAGGCACTTCAGGACATGGTTTATTGGTGGACTTGATGATCTTAAGGATCTTTTCCAGCTTAAATTATTCTATGATTCTATGACTACCATCTGAGGCCAAAGTGTTACAAAACAGAAATACCTCAGTAGCAGTACAACCTAGCACATGAGACTAACCTGGACCAATCACTAGCAAATCCCTCTTCTGCTCCCAAATGCTGCTGGCTAAGGGCACAATACTCTGAATATGCAAATAGAAACAACATAAAGCCAACACCATCACATCCCAAGTTATCAGATTACTGCAAGCACTGGCCATGATCACATTAAGAGTTTTCAGTGAATTGCAATTCAGTGTTAATTGGCATGTTCGGTGAGACCTAAGGAAAACATGTGCAATGAAATAGCAGCACAAAATCCAGGCCATGGCTTTGGCATTGAATTTAAGATCTAGTCACTTTAAATAGTATCCAAGGACAAAAAAAAAAATTAGGATAAATGAGCACTTTTGTTTCATAAACTTCAATCAATACAGATTAAGTCACAAACAAAAAGAGAAAAAAAAAGGCAAGCTGCTTTTTTAAGTGGTCTAACACAGTGCAGATTAACACATTCAACAAACATAGCCCATAGTGGACTTTCAAGTGACAAAGTTTCTCAAAGAGGTGCAGGACTTGCGTTACTTTTGTGAAAAAACACATCATTACTCCACAAAATTAGTTGTCTTGAATCTGCTTTGCACAGGACTGATTCCAATTTTTAATTTTCAACTGTTTTAATTCCTTTAAAATACCACAGAGGCCATCACACAGCCCAGCATTTCTTCTGTCAGCAACTGAGATCCAGTTTTAACAGAAGCTGACTATGAAGATAGGAAAAACACATTTACATTAAATTTTAAGACTACAACAACAGCCTATCTAAGCACACATAGCCAAGACTTTTTTCTGTTCTAACCCTATTTTTCTACTAATATTTTGTTGTTTGCTGGTTTGGGGGTTTTTTTCCCCAAGCTGGTCTTTTTTTCCACTCTCTCTCACAGTCCTCTTTCTTTGTGACAGTTTTATGTCAGGAGACATGAGAGGTAGTTCAACAGTATCTCCTACCAAGAAAAATATAGAATTTAGTTAATCTGTGGCCAGAAGGGGCAATTACTACTTAGAAAAAGGAAAAAAAAAAAAAAGCTGGGATAGGCACTGAATGATGAACACTGTGTCAACACATAAACTGTCCCAAGGTCCCAAGACAAAACAATAATTTCAGCATGACTGAGGCTGGAGGTCTGGTTGCGTATCTTTCCTCCTAATAGCAAATGCAGTGATATGCACACAGAAAAACACTGGAGACATCTCTGCATCACTCTGAAAAATACAAGGACCTATCTTGTTCAGGAAGGACTGGCAGCACTGCCAATGATGGCAGCCAGGCAAGCAAGGCAAGTTAAGAACAGCAACAAGATGCCATCTGCCAAATAAACCAAATAAATTCCTCCCTACATAACTGACAATTAAAAAGGTTTCATCTCCTGGAAAATATGGACAGTCACATAAGCCCTATCTAAGAAATACACATTTAGATCCACCCCAGTCAGTTTGGGCTATTAGAGCCTTAAATCCTCTTAATCCTTCCCATGCTATTATTTACTTTGTGTTTCCTTGTGAAAAAAACCAAAACCAATATTTTTCTGGCATGGTTTTTTAGAAATACCTTTTCTCAGTTAATATACGTAGCTTGCAATAACCTCTCACTTCTCCCCTCAGCCCCCCACACTACAGATATTGAATAGCTGCATTACTTCAGGGAACAGTCATAAACGTGAATGATGGCACTTGAACCTGCTAAGCTGATTAAATGCTGAAAGGAAGGATCAATTACCAGAGAAAGGCAAGCTAGGGAACCATACATAAAACACTGCAGACAGAACAAAGAGCTCCTACTGCCCCAACTTAGCACAATCAGTAGAGAAAAAAAAGAAAGGAAAAGCATTTAGAAGTGCTTTCTTCGTTGCAGCTTAGGGTATCCACCTTCCACCAAGACAGGCAAGAGCAACACACACTCAAACTGAAATTTCTCAGAAGAAAGAGGGAGCGAAAGGAAATACACGTTTGGGCAGAAGCAGATGTGCTTTGTTCTTTCCAACGTTTTCACTCAGTATCTCTCTATCCGCTAGGATATTAGAAGTCTGTCAGTTCTGCATTTCAGATAAAAAGCATTCACTTCCAGGAGCCCTTGTTTAAATGCATGCAAAGGAAAGCACTGGAGATAACACAAAGCCACAACCCTTCTGAGCACATAGTTATCCCATTCAGCAAAGCACTTCCAGATTATACATAGCCCTCATGAGAAAGGCTTCAAACCAGAACAGCAATCTCATTACTTTTTTGACAATATGTTCTGTAAAACAACAGCCACTATAAAAAGCATAACCTTCTTGAGCAGGGTCAAAAAACAAACCCACATCCACAGCGGGGGGAAAAAAGCCAACAACAAAAAAATAAATAAACCCCCCCCCCCCACAAACAAACACACCACCTCACAAAATCTGTCACGACTCAAAGGGAATTTCCTGACTGTGTAATAGCCACTGATGTGACTCAATAGCTTTTAGGAACAAAACTTTGCCCTCCCTGAATTACTTGGTATAACACTTCAACTAGAGTCGTTTAAACAAGATACGTATCTTAAACACGTAAGTATCCGAAATGGAAAAACACAGTCGGAGCACATGATCCTGCACCGCCAGGTGCCCCCCGGAGATTTCGGCACACTCAGGTGGCCACAAGCGCGGGGCCTCGGTGCCATCTGCTGGCCACTCGCGCTCTGCCGGCCTGCAGCCGCAGCCAGGGGCTAGGTTCTCCAGTTGTCCTAGGGTGGTCTGTACCGAAAGAACTGAAAAGCCACTGGGCAGGGGCAAACGCCTCTGCCTGCTCACACCGGGACCTGTTTGTGACACGGCTCTCGAGGCTTGCTCAGGAGTTTGGTAATACAAAAGCTCTGCTCAAGTGTGTCAATGACAATGGCTTATTCAACTTCACTGCCTTCAGTGTTTTCACTTTTTCAGTGAATGAATTCTTCTTTTCCCTACACTTTTCATTCACTTCCCAACTATACCAGCTTCAGAGCCATTATGTAGCTATAAGCTCCAACAATGAACGGAAGGGTGTTATCTTTTATTAAACTGACTGATAAGGGTGGGAGAAGAGAAAAGGAGAAAGTCATTTCACACAATAAAAACCTTGTGCAGTTTCCTCTCCTTGTGACAGATTATAAAAGCCAAAGGCTATGCAAGTTTATATGAGACCTTTACTTTTTATATCTTGAAATTACTACTGCTAAAACACTTCCACTAGAATTACTAACACCACCCACCTACAACAGCTCCAGGACTCTGGTTTCTCTTGCTTTTTATTAGTATATGTCACCAAGCTCCAGGATATTTGTTTTGAGGTGAGCATCCAGCGTTGCCACAGTACAGAGGTAAGTCTGCTGTGCAACATCCCATAATATGAGTGATATTTAACAAAATTAGAACCACCTTCTGACACTCTAAGAGCAATGCCATGTCATTTGAATCAGCTGGGCACAGACTCCAGGGAATGGGTGTGGGAAGCACACACTGGCAACTACAATTCAGAGCCTTGCAGGGATGCACAGAGGTAGATCATCTTTATCATGACTAAGAATCAAAGGAGTTTGTAGCAGATACTGCATATGCTTGATGAATAAATTGTAAAATAGTCACAGGCAGAGAGACAAACAATTAAGACAGGACTTGAATGATAAGTTTTAATTTGGTCACTCCTGTTTCTAGTTTTTTCTTCAGATGCACCAAATACTGAAAAAGGTGATGGAGGCAGAAGCCTAGTCCCAGCTACAGACCACTGGACACAAATGGCAGCCCTTTTTCATGGAAAACAAAACTCACCCGTTGGTGTGGTTTTATTCATTATATTTGGTTAATTACCCTCTGTATTGTTAAGTTGTAACCCCACCCCACCCTACGTTGCTAAAAAAAATATTTAGTCCCAGTTGTGCCCTCCTACCCCAGTTGCCAACCCACCCTGATACCTGGCCTTTGTTCCTGAATGTTCCCTGTTCCCCCTCCCATTAAGTTGTCAATCCTCCCTTGTGCCAACCCCTGCCTGGAATACCCCTATTTCCCAAAGCCCCATTGGCCCATGTGCCCCACTCTCCTCCCCTATCTTCCCCAGTGCTTTATGTACTATGTAACCCCGCCCTGTGCTCCTCCCCAGTCTTTCCCCTATTAGTTTATGATTTGTAGCCACCCCTTGATCCTCCCCGGTATATAAGTTGCTGTACCTCCTGTATCTTTTGTTTTTTGTCCCTGACCCTTCTGGAGAGTAAGCCTTTTTGGAAACCACACAGAAGACCTCTCGCCATCCTTGCTCCTGCACACTTGACAGCCTGTGCCATAGAGCTTAAGCCCTACAGCTGTACCCTGGACTGCACTGCTTTCTGGGAACAGCCCGCTCTTGGCCCGCTGCTGGGAGCTGCCTGGGGAAAATCCAGCACTGCGTCATCACCGCCCCCCCCGGGCTCCTGATGTCAGCTTGTCAGAGGCATTTGGCACTTGAAGGGCAACCAGAGTTCTAGGTGGGGGCAACTTTAATCTTCCAGATTTGTAATTTTTGGAGGCAGAAGCCCACTCCTATACACAGGCCCCCGGACATGAACAGTGGCCCTTTCCCATGGGAAACAAAACTCACCCCTCCAGGCTCCTGATGTCAGCTTGTAAGAGGCATTTGGCACTCCAAGGGCAGCCAGAGTTCTAGGAGTCACACAGGATTTTTTGATCTCAGTAAACTATTCACAGAAAGCTGAATGTCTTGCAGGGAGAAAAAAAATGCTAGAATGCTTGAAATAGAGCAATAAGTGTAATTAATAACTGGGACACAGTGCCTAGACTGTATTCCAGTATTTGTCTGAAAACAGATACACATCTCTGTAGCCACTCTGCTTCACCTGAATCAGTGAAACATGGCAAAGTAATACCATACAATGATTACTGGGAAGAGTGATAGAATGGGTGATTGCTTCTAGCAAATATGCAGGAAATTAAAGTACCTTCCTTCCTCCACTCCCAAAAAAGGTCTGAGTACATGAAGCAAAATTTAGAGGAAGCCCTTAAACAGCAACAATGGTAACAGGACACTGATATTGACAGCAGGCATAGAAAGAAACAGAGTTGAAAGTTGTGAAGGAATAAACAAGGAATAAGCTTGATTTCTGACAAGAAAGGGGAAATTACCAGTGTAATTCAAAAAGGAAAATTCAGATCACTACAGAAAAAAATCCAAAAGCAAAACCAAACCACCTTTATAAAAGCATCATTATAAAATAATTAAGGGGTAGAAAATCTGGAACACAGTTGTGGTAAGTACATCTTGCTGTCCCACATGGGCCCCGGCAATGCAATGCAACACAAAGCTTTAAGAGCAACCCATGTTACTACATGTTCTCCCTCACTGGTCTGTGCTCTGCAGAAATCATCAGGCCTACAGCACAGACTCAAAGCTTCCCAATTGTGTGCTGAAATCCCGTAATTTTGGTTTGCATCAAGCCTTACCGCACATTTGCAGAAAGGTGAAAGAACATACACACTCCACGTCTGCTGCTGCCTAGAAGCACTGATTTAACACAAAAAACAACTATAACTACAAACATTCATGTTTATTTATAGAAAACAGGGCTCCACACATACTCCTGCTGGAGAGGAAAGCCACAACATATGGTGCAAGAGCCACCACATCCAGCAGCTGTTGGATGTTCCCCAGTTCTGTTCCCTGGTTTTGACACGGGTTCTGAGCCTGCTAAGTTATTTAAAGCTGTCCTAAAACTATATCAGAAGTTTTACAAGTCTATCCATCAACCTTCCCATGGTTTTGAGAAAACATCTTTCAACTAAAAAATGGCACAAAAGACCAGAGTCAACATGTTTTAACTACACCATTAAAAGCCTACAAATGAAACACTCTCTCTATGATCACTTCCTTGTTTCCACTCCCACACCCCACCCCAATAAAGGCAATGGCAAATCACCATTGGCAGATTGATTAAATTTACTAATTTAGTCACACCACCTAGGGAGGACTGACTGACTGCTTTCCATGAAGGTTAAAAATGACCCAGGGTCATTATTCAGTAAGCTTTGTTGCTGTGATCGTGCAGCACATACCAGACACTGGGCTAAATGTCTAAAAGCACAAGGACAGGTCATGAATATTACTACCTTAGGATCAATTCCACATCCCTACTACTGTAAAAGTGTTCTTGCTGGCTGCCATTCTCTAAGACCCCTCCCATTTCTAAATTACATAGTATAAGACTATGCTCTGCAACATAATCATTCTCTCAAATGTTTTTAAACTACAAGCCCCTTTCAGTGCAGACCACCACAGATTGGTGTGATGACCCTTGAAGTACTAATTGTGAAGTATTATGAAGTTTAAACCCAAAATTTTCTGCCTTGATGTCTCATGGTTCACTAAATAAACATGTTACTGCATTGCACATGGAGAACACTATACGTGCTATTGGCATTGTGCAATCACAGCTGGAAGCATGAAAATATAAGTTTAGCAAGACAGCCACCTTTTCCTGCTACTGACATTGGTATTGCTCCTAGTAAAAAGTATTAGAGATCCCAAGTTTTTCATTAAGTGAGCTGTATATTTTTTTAAAATTTTCTCAGTGGGCAGGATCCTGGAAGATCTAATGAGAAATTTCCTGTTCTAGAAAAAACCTTTTGTGAAGTTTCCACACACTTAGTAATGTCCTTCTCTGTATGAGAAAAAAAAAGTGTCAATCACCACATGAACAAATTTCTTGCAAAGAACTGATATAATCTGTGGTGATGTACAAAGCAAATAATTTTGAGTATTTGGAAAATAATTTCAAAATGCACAAGTTAAATACTACTTCTAGCAAAATTAAGTTCTCTGAATAACAATATCATTTTGCCACAATTCATGGCCCTTACAGGACAGGAACATGGTTTTGGGTATATGAGTTGACCTATATTGCACATACCAGGACTAAGCTCAGTCATGACCATTATGAAAAATGAATTTTTTTCATTTCACAATTCTAAAGCTCCTTCTTATATTAAACCAACAATCTTCTGTTTTGCAATAGCATTGCAAAACAACAACAACAGTTAACCTCCAGGCTAATAATCAAGACACTGAAGGATTGATGACATTTGGAGGTTTTGGAAACTGGAAGAGAGATGCTGAATGAAGATGCCATGAAGACCTCCTATCAGAATTGAGAGCACTATAGAAACCACCAACACCAGATGTTCATGGAGTCAACTCTCAGCAAATTCTTTAGCATGTCTAAACAACAAAAACCAATTCTATAAAATAGTTATATTTGGGAACTAGACTGAGATCTTAATAAATCCCTAATTATAGGTCAGGATATATATATATATCTATCTAAATCTATAGGTCAGGTTTCACATATAAGTACAAAGAGTGATTTATTAATTTTTCATTTATAAAAAGTAACACACAAAGCAAAAAATGCAGGCTACAAATCTATCTGTTCAGATTCTACCAAAAAATGGCACAGAGAAATAATCATTCCTTATTTTCATACTATGCATATTAACAACTTGAATACTTTAAAATGGTACATACCATGATATATGAACACACGCATTATGAAATAAGGTGTACAATTAGCCTGAATGCCTGGAACCACCATCTTTGCATGTTCTTGTCTATGCAGAGACACAGTTCTGCAGACCACAGTGTCCTAAACCAATTCTATAGTTTAATACATCACTTATTTATAACTTACTGTGAAAGTGTTTTTCTTCCTCATTCTTTCCTGAATGATTCACATGCCCTTCATATATCAACTTCAAAACCATGTTTATTTTAAGAACAAATAATGCAAAACTACCCTTCCTTCCCTATGCGCTTGACCAGGGAGCTCCGATTCCGTCCGACTCAACTGAAAGCACACTTTCTGCCATGTCCACTGCTTCAGCACTAGTCTATTATTCAATTGTTTTTTAGTACTGAATTCAGAAATTGTAAACAAAAGTTAAAATCCAAAGTATCCAGCCTGTCTTTATGAACTATATTGTTTTTTCCCAGTGGTTGCAAAAGTGACAAAGGTGATTCCAATGAAGATGGTGCCCAGCAAGTCTGTAAGACTACAGAGGACTGAAACTCAGGGTATGGGCAAGTTAACTTTTTAAGGTATTAGATAATTAGACAAGAATTT
Source organism: Parus major (assembly GCF_001522545.3). Classification (NCBI taxonomy): domain Eukaryota; kingdom Metazoa; phylum Chordata; class Aves; order Passeriformes; family Paridae; genus Parus; species Parus major. Next base: position 5,181,202 of record NC_031775.1, on the reverse strand, counting down.
TAAGAATACTTGAATACTTAGGAGTACATAAGTGTCTGTTCAATAATAATGCTAGCAATACAATTTTAAATGATCATTTAACCAACTAAATTTTGGCATCACCTTGATCTACCAGGTAGATCTAGTATAGTCTTGCCTTATGCAAATTGGTCATTTCAGTTTGTAAAAAGCTAACAGCTAAGAGACTGAATAAGTGAGTGGAACTGAAATTGCCAGAGGCAGAAGCTCTTACCATAAGCTGTTTATAAGTTACAACAAGAATGTACACCTAACAGGCAAGAAGAAACTCTTGCCGTTTCTAAAACAGCAGAAAACAGCAAATGCTGTGTCTTTGGTTACAGAACATTATTCTAGTTAATTTATCCTTCTTCTTGACAAACAGACACATCATAATCAAAACATCACAAAGAAAGAAAAAGAAAACAAAAACAAAAATAGCAAGAAGAAATAGGCAAGGAAATGCAACCATCAGAAAGCCCCAAGAACTGACCCTCAGACACTTTTTCCAAAGCCTTGTAGCTTCCAAGATAAGGAGGTCTGGAGACCACAAGCAGGACTGGCCACAGTGGCGGAGCTACTGGAAGACCATTCCACAGGTAAGACCATGAAGATCCTGTGATTTTGTTTTTTAAACTTTTTAGGAGTTTAGGAGTGCCTATAATACAACCCTATTTTTGTAAGGATGAGAAATGCATACCTGTTGGGCACATGGACCTACTAACTATATAACAAAGGGAACAAAAAGCCCTCTTTGGTTTCTTAAACATGTTCCACATCTTTGAACAGTCTCTAAGCTGGATCTCAACTTTTTTTTTTGTAAACTTTAACAAAGATTGGTGGTAAAGCTGTTTAATGGGCATGTGACACAATTAAGCAAGTCATTTTTTAATCACTGGAGCTTAACCTGCCTGCTCCCCACCCCAGCTTAGATCCTTTGCTGTGTGGTAATATAGCTAAGCCCGCACTACAGTGCATGAGCTGGGAATGTCAATTTGTCTGCACACCTATTTTCAAGAAGCTTGTGGAAAACTAGCTTTGAACTATTTCTGCTCTGTCAAATTTAATCAAAAGCAGCCAAGAAGTTCAAAATGTCTTGAGAGTCAGTAAAGAGATACTGACAGAGAGGATTACTAGTGCAGGAAAACCCAGATGAAAAGTACATTCTCTCACCAAAAACATTCTGTCAGCTTGTTGCAGAGTTATGTATTTAACAGGTCATACAGTAACCCACTTGGCAGATGGAAGTATTTAAATTATCTGCCTGAAATCTTTGTCTTCTCAACCAGCTATCCCCAAGATGATTACATTGTGTTAGAAGAGCCACCATGGGCCGTTTTAGGACTCAGACTTCTTCCCTTACTTGGCTCTGCTCACAACTTCTGCCTTACTTCTTGCAGCTGTCAGCTCCTACTAGGGTTCTTACAAGCCAGCAGAGGCTGTGAAAATAAGAAATAGGACAGCAAGTCACAGTATCTCAGGATTATGTACCCTGCTCTCTACTCCAGCTCTCACAAGTGCCTCTGTCTGTGCCTGCTGCCTTCCCAACCCAGCTGATGACAGCCACCAGATGAACTGGAGGGAGGCTATGGGAAACAGAAAATCAGCTGAACACAGGCGACAGGAATGGAAGCAGACACCAGGGAGGCTCACAGCTTTCCCTCACTGACCTTCTGCACATGAACTATGTTTCCACTAAAGCTCTTCATACCTGTACAGCTTCAGCCTCTGTGGGGCACTGAGCAAGTAAAAGCGCTTTGCGTATCAGATCCCATGCACTGATGCTAAACCCACGTAAAGATTGATCTAATCTTGGAGCTAAATCAATTAAATGCAAAATGCAAATGAAAATAGTTCCCCTTTGACTAAATCCAGAAGTTTAAATAGCTACAAATCACACCCTTCCTCCAATACCTTCCCTGCTTTCCCAAGACATTCCAACAGCATAAACTGTTTATACTTCAGAGGCAAGTGCATATAATGGGCATAGAGATTGTTTCCAACACAGTAGAGAAATAATTACCCTGAACTTTTTACCTCCCACCTGCAATTCCTCCCCAAAAGAAACAATTGCAAGGTTAAACAGTGATTTAGCTGCATATTGACACTGTGGTTCAATGACCTCCATAGTGCTCACATAAAACAATTTTCATTGTCATTTTCCTTTCATCCTTTCATTTTCATTCCATCCTTGATAATCAACAAAACTCATAGCAGAAAAAAAACAATAAAGAATATGTAACCTCCTAAACCTGAAGCTGTTAAACCTTTGGAGGTATGTATGCTTTGAGGAAAAAAGAGGTAAGTTCTTTTGTTTCACTCTTTCAATGGAGAGATTCTTATAATAAAAAAAAAAGAAAATTCTTCACACCTAAAATACCTAGCTGAGCCAAGCTTCCTTATAATAACTAATTTGCAGACCTATTTTTTTATCAAGTGAACCCAAAGCAAGTTTGTGTTTTAGCTTCAGCTGTAAGGCTTCAATTCAGTTTTTTCCATCTTGCAATGAGTCTTCCAGGAAGACTCTGACTCACAGTCACAGCAGTGCTACTGATTTCTGGCTCTAATGCAGGAAAACATGCCTGTTCCGAAGAATAATTCATCAGGCATTACAATCCAATAGAAAGCATAAATACACAAAGGAACAGTCCTGAAATATAGTCAAAAACAAGAAAAACAGCACAATATTTGTATAAATTGTGTTGAAATTTTTTACTCTCCCTTTTCTGTCAGGGAGTAAACAAAAAGGTTTGTACTCAAGGACACTGTAGTGGAAGGGTAGAAAGTCATCCAGACTTCATTAATTTCAGTGTAAAATTAAACATCCAGTCCTGCTCTGAATAGACATTCAGGAGGCAAAGTAGTGAATTGGGATCACAAAATCAGATTTAAAAAAGCAACAGCTCTGAGGAGGCATTTAAACTGTAATTTTTTGTGGTTTTACTTAAAGACTGAGTCCTGCAAAATGCTTGTGGCTCTGCAGTTGATATTTTATATTTCTTATAGGCAAGAAATCACGATCATTGAATTTATATATAAAAATATAGCCCAATTCTCCAGAAGAAATTAGCCTGCAAATAAAACTGAAAAGAAAAATTCAGCTTACAGAATTTTCTTAGCTTAGAAGGTCTTCAGTGTGCAGGACAGCTCACACAGCTCCTGAAACAGCTTATTCCATCCCCCACCCTCAGGGGCCTCATAGTTCTGCAAGACACAATTTCAGTCTACAGTTTATGAACATTATGAACTGACCAGCACAGAATACGCTTCTTAAATCTGTCTGCTTGTTCATTTTCTCAAAAGAATGAGCACCAAAATCTTGGGAGTAAAAGGCATCATATTATCCCAAATAAAATAATGGGAAGGTGGGAACTGTTAGCAAGTATAGAAATGCACAGTATATTATCTTTTTCTTCCAAAAATGCTGATTCTTGGAAGTCTGACTTGACAAAAGCACACATAGTATTCATTTATATCACTTGTGACTCCCAAAAGGCCCTTTTGTGCAGCTGTTGGAGGGAACTCTAAGCACTATTTGTAATTAGATTGAATGCAATGGAAAACAAACCAGATCTAATTTAGAGAGATCCACAGTCAAAAATCTTAAAGCCAAACTCTTAAATTTAAGATAAAGCAGCTGTTGCCATCTTCACAGTTTTTATGCCAAAATACTTCCCATTTTTCAATTAAGGAGTTTCACTCATGTATAAATAAGTACTTCACTTTTCACATTCTGTGGCCTGTAGAGCAAGCCAATTTCCAGTTTTCTTTTATTCTCAGGGTGGGAAAAATCCCTTTTACATAAAAATAAACTAAAAAAAACCCTACAGCAAGTTTAAAGAAAGGCCTCATTTATCCTCTCACTTCAAGATATACACTACAAATTGAATATTACCACTTATGTCAAAACTTAGGGATTACCGCCCCTTCTTTGGTGAGTTATTTGACTAATATATTTTTAGGTTATTTTTCTTTAAGTTTGCATTCAGCAATGAATGTGTCGAGTTGTTTTTTTCACTAATTCAAACAATCACTCTCCACTCACTACAGAAACATGCAAGTCTTTCTTCAGGTTCACTTTCCACACTTCTTCCTTATCTGTTTAATCACCAAGAAAATGCTTGAAAGTTGCCAATACCAACATGTCTGGTGTTCTTTTGCATGGCAACACTACAGAAATATTAGGATGATACAAGGAAAACTTTTGCTTTTCTTGTCCTGATGGCATAGAATAAAACCACTTATTTTGAGCAAAGGACACCGTTTTGGATACACACTGCAGATAAATACTGTATACTGAAATTACTGCACACTGAAAACAAGTCAATTTCTATTCTCACCACTGCACAAAGATTCAAACACAGAAGAAACTCCCTCAAGCACACAAGAGTAAATAAATGCACTTCTAACTATGCTACAGGAAGAATGTGAAGGGCAAGAAGCCTTGGAAAGAAAGCTAAAATTATTTAGGCACGCATACAGGTAAAGGTCAGTTTGTGAAAAGAGGTAAAACCTGCTTATCCAAGGATGTCCAGAACCATAGGGCAAAGAGGGAAAGGAGGGAATTCCCATTACAGATCATGATCCCATGTGGTACCCTACATGTCCTGAATCAGGGAGGCTCTCAGTACACAGCAGAACTTTTTTTCTCTGCTTGTTCACTTCATGCTGCCTAAATTGAAACTTAATTTTGAGACAGAGAAGGAAATATACATGCCTCCATCCCAACTCCTAGCTCTGGGATTTTCCTGCTTCTTTTGGGTTGTAGTTACTCGGCAGTTTCCTTAATTATATCACACCCATTGTGTCTGTCGCTTATAGGGGTGTCAAAGTACCCCAGAACTGAGACCAATTTGCATTTGTTTCAAACAAAGTTAAATTTCAATGGGAATGACAAGTCTGTTTTTGCCATGTGGAAGTTCTTTAAGAATTGCAGTGTGCTTCCCAAATGTGAACACAGAACCCAGGGCTATATCTGACACGAGCTGCTCTCTTTCAGTTTCTTTAGAGGCATCTCTCAGAATACTCTATGTAAATCCTTCTCACTCCAGCAGATCCAGTGCCTTTGGGCAGCAAAAAAAATACGTCTGACATCACAATTTGCAGGTAAAACCTCCCACCTTACTTTCCAAAGTCTCTTTACCACAGCAGAAGTTCCTTGTATTTATCAGTTCCAATGAATCTGAGTGTTAGTGAAAATGACAGAACAACTTCTCTCTCTCTCTCTGAAAACAGCACCTCATTTTTTGATGTTCTAGGTGCTTTACAAGGAGACGCACCTAGAACACCTGGATGGGCACAGAGTGGGGAAGGATGAATGAGGAACAAATATTCTCAGGTCTGGTTGGAGAAAAAAATCCATGCTGTCTTGCTTTGCAATGACTTCGCTGCATCTTCCATGTGATACATTCTAAACATGAATTCTATAACAGTTTTGATGGTTTGACAATTCCTAACACATTGCAGTCAGTGCTTACATTTACAAATACGGCTTTTTAGGAGCAAAACATTTGCCACTCATTTAGAAAAAATGTGAAGCCAGACCTATTTTCTGCCGGTTCCACATTTTCCATCTATTACTAACTTATACTACTTTGACCTGGGTTTTCATTAGCAGCAGGAAATAGATTGTTTTTCCAAATATAATGCTTTCTCCCAATCCTTACTGCTGCAGTATACATGTTACACATACAGATCTGAAGCTAATAATCATATACATTTCTGGCTTATGTACTTGTGCTGCACCTACAGTTCCTCAGGATCACACCAGTTTTAAAAATGACAGTTTTTGAAAACTAAAAAAAAAATATTTTCTGTCCCTTAAAACCCAAATCTTTCCCAATCAAAAACAAAATCCATCTGCTAATTCTGAATTGCTCCACCCTGGCTGACAACACATCCAAATACCACAGAATCATGAGGCTGGAAGAGACCTTCAACCAAGACTGAGTCCAACCCAAGCCCTAACACCACCTCAACTAAACCACGGCACCAAGCGCCACACCAAATCTTTTTTTAAACACATCCAGGGATGGTGACTCCACCACCTCCCTGGGCAGACAATTCCAATACTTTATCACTCTTTCTGTAAAAAACTTTTTCCTAACATCCAGCCTATATTTCCCTTGGCACAGCTTGAGACT